>NC_092050.1:53805070-53925615 GCF_003086295.3 Arachis hypogaea
TTAGATCCAGTTTCACTCCTCCTCTAGGTTTTGCTCTCTAGGTTTTAGAATTTTAATTTTCAATTGGTCTTAGCATTGGAACATTGAGAAGAGTTATTTCCTCATCAAGACTTCGTCATTCATTTTCGTTCTCTTAACTTGGTTATTCTTCCATGTTCTTTGCTTTGTTCAATTTGTATTGAATACTTCATATTTTTAACACAAGGATTATTCTTCATTTAATTATTTCATCCAATATCATGTTCTTTTAATTCCCTTTCATGTGTTATGGATTATTTACAATGAGTGAGTAGTTCCTCACTTGATAGGGAGTTGATTGAAAGGAACTCTTGAGTTGGAAGGATTAAAAGAAAATTTGTAATTGGGTTAACTGTTGGATTGTATCTAATACATAACACCAATCCCTTTGAACCAAGTGGGGTTGCAACTCGGAACAGATCTAGCATTCCCAACTTGTTTGACTTTCCTTTACCTAGTAAAGGATAACTAACAGAACAACCATTAATTTATAAATTAATCTTGAATCATTCCCATCAATAATAGAGATTCCAACTAATCAACTCCCAGTCAAGGCTTTTATTCATATTATTTGAATTTTCTCAATTAATTTTCCACCTACTTTAACTCAACTTTGGAACATCTGATAATAAATAGCACACCTCAACCTGATTTTATATTAATTTGTGAATTCAATTCAGATTTTCTGTTGCCTCTATTTTATTTTTTTTCGTCCATTAGCCGGGGAGTCATAGAGTGCTAAAGTTATAGTTAGAATTTTTTTTGTATTTTTTTTATTTGCTCTATAGCTCATGTTTTTTCGTCAATACGTTCACTTCCTGATCCGGCTTGCTAATATCATCCTGAAATTGAAAGGACTATTTCACGAATAAGGCGAGAACAGTGTCGGTTAGTCCGCTCTGAGGGCGGATCTGAAAGTGAACTTGAGAAGAAACCAGCCCCCGTTCACTGATTCGGTTATTTACGTGCAGAAGACATGGCAGCTAGGAGAGTTACCATCCAGGAGGAAGAGCCCCTGATTTTACAATGAACCGTTCAAGCGCATCATCCAGCGTAGCTACAGATTTTGAAATAAGACCGCACAACTAAATTGATGCCCAAGTTTCATGGCCTACCTGCTCAAGAGCCTATCAAGCACTTGAGAGATTTCCAGGCAGCCTTTCTACTGTCAGGCGTGATGTACTGATAAACTTCAATTTTGATGAAAGCTTTCCCGTTTTCTCTCGAGGGAAAAGCAAGAGAGTGGTACTACACTCAACCTCTAGCAAATGTATCCAACTGGGATACAGTCAGAAAGGAGTTTTTGGAGAAATTCTTTCCATCTGAAGTTACTGATAAACTGAGGAAGGATATTTCCACAATTGTTCAGGATGACAATGAGACTCTCTTTGAATACTGGGAGCGCTTCAATAATCTTCTAGAAGCATGCCCCCACCACATGATTGACAAGATAGTGTTACTTAGCTATATCACACAAGGGATGAGGCCCCAAGATAAGACCACATTGGAAGTGCTAGCAATGGGTCTATGAAGAAGTACAAGACCACTGATGAGGCTTGGCAATTGATCAGTGATTTAGGTGAATCTACTAGGAACCACAGACAAAAGCAAGGCCGATCAAAAGCCGTTGCAAAAGTATCCTCTAGCAGAGAGACTGCTACTCTAGCTCAGAGTATATGTGAGATGACCAACTTGCTGAAGCAGATGCAATTGAATCAACAACAAGCTCAGCAAGTTCAACCTCCTTCACCACAGCAAAACCAACAATTAGTCCCGCAAAGAATTTGCGGAATCTGTGCTGATTATAGTCATTACACTGATGAATGCCCGCAGCTCCAACAAGAAGACAACATGGTGGCATCCACTCATAACTTCTATGACTGCCCCAGCCAAGGGTACAATTAAAGTGGAAATAATAACCATGGATGGCAGGACAATTCTAACCAGAATTGGAGGGACAACAATAACAGAGGAGGCCGAGATAATCAGGGAAATCAGAGGTGGAATAATAACAACAACAGGCAGTAGAATCAACCTTACAGAGCACCTCACCTGAGGCAAAACCAAGGACCACAGAACAATCAACAGCAGACCTCTCAATTTACTCATTCTTCTTTATCTCCTAATGAAGAGCTACTACAATCTTTTGAGCGAAGACAACAGACCATGGAAAATAACATCATGAATAGTATTAATGCTAGTCTGAATGGTCTCACCTCTACTTTGCCAGCTCTTATGTCACAGATTGGATCAATGCAAAATTCCGGTAACCAACCTTCAAGCTCCACTGGAATCCCCTCTCAACCATTACCCAATCCAAAGGGAGGCATTAATGCCATCACCCTAAGGTCTGGAACCACACTGCAGGAGAGGAATCAGGAGGAACCAAGCCCACCAGAACACACCCCAGCTGAAGAGGTAGTAGAAATAGAAGATGTTGAAGAGGAAGAGGACATACAGGACATAGCTGAAGAAGAAATAGCTCAACCACAGGAGGAAGCACCAAAAGGCGCAGACACCACAGAAAACACTACTCCTATTCCATTTCCATAAATTGCAAAGAAGCCCAGGAAGCAGCTGGAACCCGACCCCAAAATGGTAGAAATATTGAAAAAGGTTGAGGTAATTGTTCCTCTTTTTGATGTTATTCAGCAGGTTCCTAAATATGCAAAGTTTCTAAAAGACTTATATATCCATAAAGACAAAATTAATGAATTAGAAACTATTCCTTTAGGTAGTTCTATATCTGCTTTAATGGGAGGATTACCTGAAAAATGTAGTGATCCAGGTCCTTGTATAGTTAGCTGTACTATTGGTGGTGTAGTAATTTATGAGTGCATGTGTGATTTAGGAGCATGTGTCAGTATAATGCCTTTGTCTATATATGATATTTTGAGGCTCCCTCCCTTAAAAAGGTCGGCAGCTCGTTTTGTGTTAGCAGATAAAAGCATTATTACAGTGGCTGGAGTTGCTGAAGATGTTTTGGTGAACATTAAAGGGCTTACATTTCCCACTGATTTTTATATCTTGGAGATGCCCCATAATGATTCAGATAAGCCATCATCAATCCTACTCGGAAGACCATTCCTGAAGACATCAAAATTCAAATTGGATGCTTTTTCAGGAACATACTCCTTTGAAATAGATGGCCGCATAGTAATCTTCAATCTGAATGGAGTCATTGACAAGCCCCCAGAAGATCGTTCTATCTTTCAATGTGATGTCATAGATGAAAGTGTAGCTGAAGTTCACAAGGAAGAGTTAGAAGAGAGGCACACTGGACAAGATCCAAGTGTGGGGACCCTCTTAACTGACAATGAGGGCACTTCGTCATTTTCACAAGCTCTAGATAATCCAGAGCCAGCCCATGATCAAAAGTTAGAATTGAAACCCCTCCCTCCACATCTCAAATATACTTATCTCGAAGATGAACAGAGGTTTCCAGTTATCATTGCAAGGGAACTTACTTCTCAACAAGAAGAGCAGTTACTTGATGTGCTGAGGAAGCATAAGAAGGCAATTGGGTGGAGCTTGGCAGACATAGTAGGCATCAACCCTCAAGTATGTGAGCGCAGAATATTTTTAGAAGAGGGAGCAAGACCTGTCTGTCAACCCCAAAGAATATTGAATCCCACCATCTTGGAAGTTGTCAAAAAGGAAGTGATCAGACTATTGGAAGCCGGTATCATATATCCCATTTCAGACAGTGAATGGGTAAGCCCAGTACAAGTGGTGCCCAAGAACTCTGGAGTCACTACAGTGAAGAATGAGCATGGAGAGCTCATAGCAACTAGAGTTCAGAATGCTTGGAGAGTCTGCATTGATTACAGGCGTCTCAACCAAGCTACCCGTAAGGTAAATCACATTATTGCTTTTTAGATGGTTACACAGGTTATTTCCAGATTCATATAGGTCCTGAGGATCAGGAAAAGACTACTTTTACATGTCCTTTTGGGACTTATGCTTATAAGAGAATGCCCTTTGGCTTGTGCAATGCACCAGCTACTTTCCAAAGGTGCATGATGAGTCTTTTCTCTGATCTTATTGAGGACTGTATGGAAGTTTTTATGGACGATTTTAGTGTTTATGGTGATTCTTTTAGCCTTTTCTTAGATGGATTATCTAGAGTATTAGATAGATGTGTTAATACAAACCTTGTATTAAATTTCAAAAAATGTCACTTTATGGTAAAACAAGGGATTGTATTAGGACATGTGGTATCTAATAATGGCATTTCTGTAGACCTAGCAAAGGTGAATGTTATTTCTAGTTTACCTTACCCCTCGTCTGTGAGGAAAGTCCGTTCGTTCCTTGGCCATGCAGGTTTTTACAGGAGATTTATTAAGGACTTTAGTAAGGTCGCACTTCCCTTATCCAGATTACTGCAGAAGGATATTGAGTTCGAGTTCAGTGAGGATTGCAAACAAGCGTTTGATAAGCTGAAGACTGCTCTGACTCAAGCTCCAATTGTGAGAGGACCAGACTGGAGCCAGCAGTTTGAAATCATGTGCGATGCTTCCAACCATGCAGTAGGAGCAGCACTGGCTCAGCATGAAGGTAAGGATCCTTTCGTTATTGCTTATGCGTCTAAGACTTTAGACACTTCCTAGTCCAACTATATTACTACTGAGAAAGAGCTTCTTGCTATTGTTTTTACTCTGGATAAATTCCGAGCTTATTTACTTGGTACTAGAGTAGTAGTGTATTCAGACCATGCAGCTTTAAAGTATCTATTAGCTAAAAAGGAATCCAAACCAAGACTCATACGTTGGATACTGCTGTTACAAGAATTTGATTTAGAAATAAAGGATAGGAGTGGTACTCAGAATTTAGTAGCAGACCACCTGAGTCGCCTTGAGCATATTAAGGATGATTCTACTCCTATAGATGATAATTTTCCTTTTGATAACCTGCAAGCAGTATCTGAGGTAGTCCCTTGGTATGCACCTGTTGCTAATTATTTAGTTAGCCGCACATTGCCTCCAAATTTTTCTAAGCATCAAAGAGACAAGCTGAAAAGTGAGTCTAAATATTATATATGGGATAACCCATAGCTATGGAGATGTGGCGCTGATCAAGTAATTAGACGTTGTGTGCCTCAATCAGAATTCCAGTCCATTTTAAAGGCCTGTCACTCATCTGAGAGTGGAGGACATTTTGGTCCTCAAAGAACAGCTAGAAAGATCTTAGACTGTGGATTCTGGTGGCCTACTCTTTTTAGAGACGCTGCTGAGTTTTGTAAATCTTGTCTCCCATGCCAGAAATTTGGTAATATATCCAGGAGGGATGAGATGCCTCAACAAATTATGCTTTTCTGTGAAATTTTTTATGTTTGGGGCATTGACTTCATGGGTCCATTTCCAAATTCTAATGGATATTTTTATATATTGTTAGTTATGGATTATGTTTCCAAATGGGTGGAAGCAATTCCTACCCGCACTGATGATGCTAACACTGTTGTTTCCTTTGGGAGAAACCATATTATATGTCGCTTCAGATCACCACAGCAATCGTGAGCGATCAAGGCACCCATTTTTGTAACAGGAGACTGACAGGATTAATGAAGAAGCATGGGATAATTCATAAAGTTGCAACAGCTTACCATCCCCAAACTAATGGGCAAGCCGAGGTGTCAAACAGAGAAATTAAGCGTATCTTGCAAAAGATAGTAAAGCCTCATAGATAAGACTGGAGCACCAGGCTACAAGACGCACTCTGGGCATATAGAACAGCATACAAGACACCCATTGGGATGAGTCCTTTCCGCTTGGTTTATGGAAAAGCTTGTCATCTCCCAGTTGAAGTAGAACACAGAGCTTTTTGGGCAGTTAAGGAGTGCAACATGGGAATTGAAAAAGCCAGAGCTAAAAGGAAGTTGCAACTGCAGGAACTGGAGAGCCTTCGCCTAGAAGCTTATGAAAACTCCAGAATATACAAGGAAAAGATGAAGGCTGTACATGACCAAAACATCAAGAAGAAAGAGTTCCAACCTGGGGATTTAGTCCTCCTTTACAAATCTTGACTAAGGCTCATGCCAGGAAAGTTGAGATCAAGATGGGAAGGTCCATACAGAGTAGAGAAGGCCGAACCATACGGAGTTTATCACCTAAGCCATCCTTCAAGCTCTGAACTTATTAAGGTTAATGGACAATGCCTGAAGCTATACCATGGCGAGAAGATGCAGAGAAACAAGGAGCTTGAGATCTTTCTCTTGGAAGATCCCCACATAGCAGAAGATTGAGCTAGTGGAGCGTCCAACTTACGGACGTTAAAGCAAAGTGCTAGGTGGGAGACAACCCACCATGGTATGATCGCTCTTTTCTTTATTTTTAGTTTTTCCTATTCAATAACTCTTCTCTTTCTTAGTACTTTCGTGCATCTGCATTTACCTGTTTTTATTTTTCCAAAAAAAAAATTTTGCTACGCGACGCGATCGCATCAGCGACGCGTCCGCGTCACAGGGAGAGTAAAGAAAAATAAAAATGAACAGAAAGTCACGCTGGAGTGTGACTGGAGGCGTGCCAATGGCACAAATCAACCCACGCGACCGCGTCGTTGATGCGTTCGCGTCGCATGGGAATCATGGCCTCCCACGCGACCGCGTGCCCCACGCGGCCGCGTACCTTGAGTTTTCGCCGTAAAAGGGTGCACAATGAAATATTGTGCGAGAGTGATGCTGGATTGGTGCTGGAAGAACAATCCTTATCACGCGACCGCGTCACCGACGCAGCCGTGTCATCCATTTTCTGGCGTACACTCATGCGATTGCGTGACCCACGCGATCGCGCCGTCCCAATTTTGGCAAATAAATTAATTTGAACAGAGAGTTGTGCTGGTGCGAGGCTGCACTCGCGCCAGAAGTATAACATGGGTCATGCGACCGCGTGACCGACGCGATCGCGTCACCATACTTGAAGCGTATTCACGTGAACGCGTGCCCCACGCAGCCACGTCGCATGCGCCGCACAGCTCAACCTAAAATTGGCACATATCTTATCTTTCTCTCCTCCAAATCCTAATTTTCCTTTTCCCTCCTTATTTCTTCCTTCTCCCTTCCCCCTTCTATCTCACCTTTCACTCTCTATCTCTCTCACCTCCATTAACAAGGTTTTACTTTCTTCCTCCCTCTTTCTTTTTCCATAATTCTTATTTTATATGTATTTTCTTTTCTTTTATTTTTCTTTTCATTATTCATATTTTCTTTCTTTTTCTTTTCCTTTTTACATGGTGTTAGAAATTTTTTTTTCTTTTTTGAGTCATTATCCCTCATTATATGCTTGTGGATTGTTGCAAATTGTTTGACAATTATTTTTATTCTATTTAAGGGATTGCTTGCATGTTCACCTTCATATTTTCTATACCTTATTCATCATGCATGCTATGTGTTTGTGAAAAAGCTCAAATGGCATTATGCACTTCTCTATGTTGTTATACTATTCAATGCTTGCTTTTCACAACTTTCCTTTACTATTGTATTAATTGAATTTAATTGTCAATACAAACGTGATGGTTTGTAACAAAGTATTGCTTGGTCTATGCTACTCATGCCCTTTGCCGGCATGCCAATAAACACCTTGCAGTCACTTGTCTTTATATGCACTAGCTATTTTCCATTGTTGGCTTTTCACATGTACTCGCGAGCATGTGATAATGTCAGTATATCTTAATGTGCATCCATCACCCTCTTTTCCGTTTCCTTCCTTGCTATATATCTCTTTGAATTTAATTTACTTTCTCTTCCCTTCTTTCAGGATGGCCACCAAGAAAGGAAAAGAGAAAGCTACTTCCAAACCACCAGCAAGAAGAGGAACTAAAAGAGCATTAGTGGCAGAGCCTTCTTCAACCGCAGTCAAGCCCTCAACAAAAAAAGTTAAGAGGATAATAAAGGTTGATGAGAAGGAGAAAGCCTTTCCAGCAAAGGACACTGCGCGATTTCCCAATCGCTACTGTGAGTAGATGTTCCCTATCCTGGCAGAAAGAAACTATAACAATGAATACCTTCTTATCCTCCCGTCCAATATTGCTACCTTTGTTGAGCCGCAAATTGAACGAAGACAATGGGGTTTCCTACGGAGACAGCCAAGGCAGGTCAATCTTTCTTGGGTAGTTGAGTTCTACTCTAACTTCTACATGCAAACCCTGCAGTCTGTTTATGTCCGGCAGAAGTAAGTCCCCATCACAGAAGAGGCCATTCAGCAAGCTCTGAGTCTTCCCCCTATTCCAGAAGGAATGGACGCCTTCCAAGAAGCCGCACTTAAGTGCCAGAGATACCAATTTGACTGGGACTCCGTTCTCGGAGTTATCGCATTACCTGGCAGCCGTTGGATCTACGGATATCACCGTACCCGCCCTAAGGGAATCTTGGCTTCAGCACTTACCTTGGAGGCTCGTGTCTGGGCACAGATCACGTCCCATTACGTCTTTCCGAGCACTCATGAGTCCTCCTTCACTGCGGACATGGCTGTTCTACTATGGTGCATCCTTACAGACCAACCTCTGCATCTCTCAAGACATATCCGGCATGCTATGGGACACGTACAAATTGCAGGCAACTTACCTTTCCCCGCCTTGGTCTCAGATCTTGCCTCAGCAGCCGATGTCTCCTACAGAGCTGGGGACACCAAAGCCGTGCTTCCACGGGATGATCAGTATATCCCTAACGGGAAATACCTCAGACTCCCAGTAGCCACTATAAGCCTTCCTACTACTCCATTTGAAGATAATCCTTCTTCAACACCACAAGCACCTACAACTGATGAATTGCTCCAGTAGATAATCGAAAGGTTGGATCGGCAAGAACAGAAAGCAAAGATGAGAGAGCGCCGTAACGAGCGCCGATTCAAACACCTCAAGGAGCTACTCAAGGGACACTTCAGGGACTCGGATACCCCGGACTCCACTTTTTTTACCAGCACAGGGAGCCATAATGGTCCCGACTGTGGAGATACTACCACCAGCCCACCCTTGTTCCTGACAGACGGCACCGAGGACGGTGCAAAGCCTTAAGTGTGGGGAGGTCGGTCAGTACCTGATTTCCGAAGGTAATTTTTTTTCCCTAGCACCAATAATTAGGATATTTTAGTTAGATTTTCTTTCTTTTATAGAATAGAATAAATTGCATAGGTTAGGATAGTTGCATGCATGTTCTACTTGATTGAAAAGACAATAAGTTTCTTTTAAGACTCTATCTTTGGAACAAAATTTCACTAATTTTTCAAAATTTTATGATAAATTTGCTTAAGTTGTATTTGGAACATGATATTTGAGCTAAAGAACATATAACCTGTGAAAGATTTGAGCCTTTATGTATGGTTACATTATTTAACCATAATTATTTCATTCTTGTGTGTTTACTTCTCTATGATTGTAATCTATATTTTGTTTTATCTTATATGTCCAATATTTATTATATTTGCATGCTTGCACATGATTGAGGCCATTATTTGTTTAAACTCACTTATCCAAATTAAGCCTACCCTTTTCAATTACCCTTGTTAACCACTTTGAGCCTTTAAATCCAATTTGTTCTATATTTTACCACATTACCAATCTTAAGCTGAAAAATAATTGTATATCCCAAATTGAATCTTTGGTTAGCTTAAGATAGAATTGTGTGTGCTAGTTAAGTATAGGAAATTGTGGGAACAAAAGTTGTTAAGGGAATGTGTCATGAGAATTTAATGGGAATTTGGATACCTACTCATGTGAAACTATAAGAATTAAAATTCTATGTGCATTGATAAGCTATATTTATTTTAATGTCAAATATATATATATATATATATATAAGGGGACAAAATTACCCCAATGTTAAATTCAGAATTCAAAGATCAATGCACATATGATAGAATCAAATATAAAGTTGATACATGAGTATGGATAGAAAAAGGGAATTCTGGGTAGCTAGGTATGAACTTTAAGATTACATTAAAAATATATAGGTTGGGTTGAAGCTTGGGTTAATTAAAGATTCAATTTATTAGCTCACTTGACCAAATGTATACCCCTACCTGTACCTTAGCCCCATTACAACCTTGAAAAGACCTCATGATGTTTGCATTGGTATATTAACTGTTGTTGATTGGTTAGGAGAAGAACAAAAGTTAGAAAGCATGATTAGAGAAGGATAGAGTGATTACACTATACACTAGAGATTAGAGCACACATACATTATCAGTGAGGGTTCAATGCTTGAATTTTCATGTTCCCTGCTTTCATGAGCTATCTTCTTGCACTTTTATCTGTTTTATTGTATAATGATAGAATTAGTGGAATTTGATTTGTAATTATTTTGAAGAGCTTTTTTACTTTTGATCAAGTGGGCAAGAATCATATAGTTGCATTTATTTATATATATATAGGCTTGCATTGCATTTCATTAGTTTCTACATGTTCATACTTATTTCCTTATCTCCTTCAATTAAGCATGAGGACATGCTAATGTTTAAGTGTGGGGAGGTTGATAAACCACTACTTTATGGTTTATATTGTGTTTAATTGTGTGATTTTATCATGATCCTTACCCACTTATTCATTAAATTAGCATGAAATTATAATTCCTTCCTGAATTTATAACATGTTTGAAAACTGTTTCCTAGAGACTTTAATTATGTATTTTTAATTCTCCTTTATTCCATTTGATGCCGTGATCTGTGTGTTGAGTGTTTCAGACTTTATAGGGCATGAATGAGTTGGAGATTGGAAAGGAAGCTAGCAAAAATGGAAGGAACACAACAATTTGAGGAGATAACTAGCGAGAAGTGACGGGGTCGCATGGGTCACGCGACCGCGCGAAGGAGAGCAAATCGCAGTGACGCAGCCGCATGGCTCACGCGGCTGCGTGGATTGGAAATGCTCAAGCGACGCGGTAGCATGGACGACACAAACGCGTGGCAAGTAAATGCGCGAATGACGCATCTGCATGGATGACGCGATCGTGTGACATGTGCGATCTGCATAATCTGCAGAATTCGCTGGGGGCGATTTTGGACCTTATTTCGACCCAGTTTTCGGCCTGAAACAGCAGACTAGAGCCAGAGAATATGCAGAAACAAAAGACAAAATTTATTCTACACAGTTTAGGAGTTCTAGATCTAGTTTTACTCCTCCTCTAGGTTTTGCTCTCTAGGTTTTAGAATTTTAATTTTCAATTGGTCTTAGCATTGGAACATTGAGAAGAGTTATTTCCTCATCAAGACTTCGTCATTCTAGTTCGTTCTCTTAACTTGGTTTTATTCTTCCATGTTCTTTGCTTTGTTCAATTTTGTCATTTGAATACTTTCATGATTATTTAACACAAGGATTATTTCTTCCATTTTAATTTATTTTCCATTCCAATAATCATGTCTTCTTTTAATTTCCTTTCATGTGTTATGGATTTATTATTTACAATGAGTGAGTAGTTTCCTCACTTGATGGGGAGTTGATTGAAAGGAACTCTTGAGTTGGAAGGATTGAAAGAAAATTTGTAATTGGGTTAACTGTTGGATTGTTATCTAATCACTAACACCAATCCCTTTGAACTAAGTGGGTTGCAACTCGTGAACAGATCTAGCATTCCAACTTGTTTGACTTTCCTTTACCTAGTAAAGGATAACTAAACAGAACAACCATTAATTATAAATTAATCTTGAAATCATCCCATCAATAATAGAAATTCCAACTAACCAACTCCCAGTCAAGTCTTTTTTCATATTATTTGAATTTTCTCAATTTAATTTTCCACCTACTTAACTCAACCTTTTAGAACATCTGATTAATAAAATAGCACACTTTTTTGCAACTCGTTGGGAGACGACCTGGGACTTAAATTCCCAGTAATTTTTAATTTAAACTCTCTGTGACATATTTCTAAATTGATAGGCAGATTTTCGGTGAGTTAAGAACTATACTTGCAACGTAACTATTTTAATAATTTTTAATTCACCAACTTCTGTGCCTCATCAGGATCCCGGAGGTTGTTGGAGTTGCGAACATTGGTGGGGATTCCTGGATGAGTTCAAGCTCAAGCCACCATAACAAGAGACTCACCAAATGTCCAACTTAAGGACTTTAACTAAAAGTGCTAGGTGGGAGACAACCCACCATGGTATGATCGTTCTTTTCCAGTCTTAGTTTTATTTTATTTTCTTCTATTTTTATTAGTATTCATTCGTAATGTTTGCATCAGCATTTGTATTCTGCATTCTGTATTCTGCATTAAAAAAAAGGGATCGACGCACAAGCGTCTACGACGCGCACGCGTCGTTTGTGTATGCGCAAGCGAACAGAGAGTTGCGCGAAAGACGCGCGGGAGGGGTGCATTACGCACAAGCACACCACGGGTACGCGTACTTTACGCGTACGCGTCCCCTGCGATATTTACCACCCATGCGTAAGCGTCAATGACGCGTACGCGTGGACACCCAAATCGACGTAAAAGGTGAAATTAATCCGAGAGTTGTGCTGCCCTCGCACTGGAACTGTACTAGAGGCACAAACTGACTCGCATCCTTTCACTTTCAGACCACCCACGCGTACGCGTGGGCGATGCATACGCGTCACATGGTTTGTGCAGTTTTGACACTCACGCGGGCCCTGCGCGCGCACGTCGCATCCCGTTTTTAATTTCCTTCCCTCTTCTTCTTTCTTCTTTCTTTCTTACTTACTTCTTCTTCCTTTCTTTAACTTCTCATTCTTATTCTCTTTCTTTCTACTTTACTTAATTTATTTGCATATTTTTTTTGTTCATTGCATTTTAACTTTGTGCATGTTTATTTTTTCTTTTCTAAATTCATTATGTTTTCATTGGTGCTTAATGTTCTCATTCAACTGCTGTATCTTTTCTGATATTATCTTGGTGCTTAGTGACTCGTTTTACACTGTTGGGCAATATTACTTAAATCAATGCCAACCTTTTATGATACTTGTATTCCTTTTGTATTGACATGAACTTGCACTGTCTTTCATTACCCACTATCTCTTCCCCATTGTTGTAATTTTTGCACTATTGATATGCCATTTGCTTCTACTGTTTTCTCACTTGCATGTTGTAGCTACCATGTAATTGAGACCCTTATTATTTGGCATTAACCCACCCATATTTTATTTGTTTTTTATCTTTATTTCTGGGTTACTTTTCTTCTTTTTTCTCTTCTTTCAGGATGGCCACCAAAGAAGAGAAAGGCAAAACTTCTCAATCGGGCGACAAACAAGTTCCTCTGCACATTCTTTGGAGAGAAAAGCATCAGTTGGAGTGACCCGTCCACTTGCACATCTTAGCATGCACCGAGGACGGTGCAATCATTAAGTGTGGGGAGGTCGATACCGACTTCTGTTAGTTAGATATTTCCTTCTCAACACCAATGTTTAATTTCTTTGTTAAATTAGTAGTTGCATTTGTATGTTTGATTGCATGTTGCTTGATTTTGTGCATATTTTACCACTACTTGGTTGGAGTGATAAATTCTTTTCAAGACCCTATTTTATAATATTTCACTAATTTAAATTGAAAAATTTGTGTTAAACTTGTTTGAAGACTGTAAATTGGAACATGGTTTTTGAGCTAAGAACAAACAACCTGTGAGATTTTGAGCTTATTTATATGGTTACGCTATTTAGCCATAAATTTTTATTCTTGTGTGTTTTCTTCTCTATGATTGTAATCTTTACTTTGTTCCATTCTATATGTCCATTGTTTAGTGTATTTAAATGCATACATATGATTGAGGCCATCATTTGTTATTAGCTCACTTATCCCAAATAGCCTACCCTTTCAATCACCTTTGTTAGCCACCTTGAGCCTTTTGATCCCCATTTATTCTATATTTTATCACATTACTAGCCTTAAGCAGAAAAATAATTAAATACCCCAATTGAATCTTTGGTTAGCTTAAGATAGAGATTATGTGTCAATTAAGTGTGGGGAACTGTGGGAACTTGGGTTGATGAAAGTGTACAGTGTTTCATTAATAAAATATTGAGAATTTGGGTACCTACTCATCATGTGAGACCAGAAAAATTAAAAATCCATGTGCATTAATATGTTGTGTTTACTTTTATATTTTTAATCAAAAAAATGGAAAGAAAAAAAGAGAAAAAAAATATATAAATATAGAATATAAATAAATAAATTAAATAAATAAATAAAGGGATAAAATTACCCCAATGCTAAGTTCAATAAAAGATCAATGCATATGTGGTAAAACTAAAGAAAAGTTGATCCATGAGTATGTTAAGAAAAAGTGGAAATTTTGGGTAGCTAGGCACAATTTTAGAGTTACATAGAGAGTGTGTGTGTGTTAGGTGAGAACTTAGGTTAATCAAGGATTCATATTATAGCTCACTTGGCCATACATATATCCTCACCCTTACCTTAGCCCCATTATAACCTTGAAAAGACCTCATGATGTTTGCATGGGTATACTAAATTTTTGTTGATTGGTTACATGAAGAACAAAGTTTAGAAAGCACGACTAGAGAAGAGTGGAGTGATTAACCATAGACACTTGAGCGATTAGACTGCATATACACTTCCTGTGAGGGTTCAATGCATGATTCTATGTTCCCGGCTTTCATGAGCTATCTTCTTACAAGTTTACTTGTCTCTTATTGTGTGATTTAAATTAGTGGAATCTGATTTATGTTTGTCTTGGAAAATTTTTTTACTTTAAACTAAGTAGGTTTGCATTTAGTTTCATTCATATAGATAGGTTGCATTTCATATGTTTACCATTCCTCTTCACTCTCTTATAGCTTCTCTTGAGCTTAGCATGAGGACATGCTAATGTTTAAGTGTGGAGAGATGCTAAGTTTTACCATTCCTCTTAACTCTCTTATAAACCACTATTTTATGGTTTATCTTGTGCTCAATTGAGTGGATTTTATTAATTCTTTGCACACTTACTCATACAATTTGCATGGTTTAACATTTTCCTTCCTAAATTTGTGCTATGATTGAAAACATGCTTCTTTGGCCTTAAATTTGCTATGTTTAATCCTCTCTTATTACCGTTCGATGCCTTGATATGTGTGTTAAGTGATTTCAGGCTTTATATGGCGGAAATGACTTAGAGGATGGAAAGGAAGCATGCAAAAGTGGAATGAATACAAGAAACTGAAAGAATTGTAAAGCTGTCCAACCTGACCTCTTCATACTTAACTGACCATAACTTGAGCTACAAAGGTCAAAATAAGGTGGTTCCAGTTGCGTTGAAAAGATAACATTCATAGCTTCGAAATGATATATAATTTGACATAGTTTCCCTGAATATAGATGACGCGCACGCGTGCATCACACGCACGTTTCACATCTGCGAAATTTCAGCATATTTGAATTCGCCCCCAGCGATTTCTGGGCTGTTTTTGACCCAGTTTTCAACCCAGAAAACACATATTAGAGGCTATAAAGTGGGGGAATCCATTCATTCATGGAGAGAACTTTCATATACATAATTTTAGGTTTTTAGATGTAGTTTCTAGAGAGAGAGGCTCTCCCTTCTCTCTAGGATTTAGGATTCCTAGTTTTATGCTGTTGAGTTGGATATTACAAAGAGTTGCTACCTCCGTTGAAGTCATTATTATTCTAGTTTGTTTTCTTTTTCCCTTACACTTTCATATCCTTAATCTTTGTTGAGAGTTACAATTGGATTGTTTTTAGAATTTATTAATGCAAGAAGTATTTTTCCGTTTAAATTTTATTATTTGTTTAATTGCTTCAAATTCATTTTAATTACCATGTTCCCTTTTTGCTTCTCTTATAAGACAACGAAGATGGTATTCATGTTGACAGAGTAGACTCCCAACTTGACTTGGGAGTTGATTAAAAGGAGACCCTTGAGTTGGAATGCTCAAGTGATTAGTTAAATTGGAAGTTGTTGGCTAATTCTCTATTTACTAACGCTAATCCTTCCCAAGGGAGAGGATTAGGATTTGCGAATAAGAGTTAGCTGAATCACTTGACTTTCCTTTATTTAGTAAGGGTTAACAAAGTGAAAATAACAACGTTTTGATACTACACTTGAGAAAATCCAACAAGGATTGAACTTCCAATTAATCATTCTCCCAGTCAAGGCTTTTTATTTTAATTACATAAAACCTCTTGTTAATTTTCATTGCTTTAATTTTAATTATTTATTTTGCCATTCCTCATTCCAAAATTTCTCAAAAAATTCATAACCAATAATAACTACACCTTCCCTTCAATTCCTTGAGAGATGACCCGAGGTTTAAATACTTCAGTTATAAATTTTATTGGGTTTGCTTTAGTGACAAACACGTTTTTGTACGAAAGGATTCTTTATTGGTTTAGAAACTATACTTTCAACGAGAATTTATTTGTGAATTTCTTTACTGACAGAAAATCCGTTCGTCACAAAGCAATTAAACAATAGAGGAACATAAAACATAAATTGCATTAATTAAAATCAAAGGGAACAAAAGTGCATGAACATAAAAATGACTAGAATAAGAAATTAACAAAAGGAACTAAAAGAGTAAAGATGTAGCAACAAGAAATTGAAAGGAAGAGTAGATGAAAACAAGAATTAAAACCTAGATCTAGGAAGATATTTGAATCTAATCTAACTTAATTCTAGAGAGAAGAGAGAGCTTCTCTCTCTAGAATTCGAACTTAAAACATGATAAAAACTAAACTATGATTACTTGTTCATTCCCCTTTAATCCTTGGGTTCAATAGCATCAGAAATGAGTTGGATTGGGCCCAAAATGCTTCAGAAATCACTGGCCACGAATTGCCTTAAGTGAGTCACGCTGCTCCTGCGACACGTGCACGTGGAATGATGCGTACGCATCACCAAACTCAAGGAAACTATAAGAAATTTTATATCATTTTGAATTCCTAAATGTTAGCTTTCCAACGCAACTGAAACTGCTTCATTTAGACCTCTGTAGCTCAAGTTATGATCGTTTTAGTACGAAGAGGTCAGGATTGACAGCTTAGCAATTCCTTCTTTTCTTCATGAGTTCTCCATTTTTGCATGCTTTTTCTTCATTCCTACAACCCAATCTTTGCTTTCTAAACTTGAAATCACTTAACAAACATATCAAGGCATTGAATGGAACTAAGGTGAATTAAATTTATCAATTTTAAGGCCTAAAAAGCATATTTTCACTCTTAAGCACAATTTAAGGAGAATTTGCAAAACCATGCTATTTTAGTGAATAAATGTGGGAAAAGGTGATAAAATCCCCCAAATTAAGCATAGGACAAATAACAAAATTAGGGTTTATCACTCTGCAGGTGGATCTCTCCATTTGAAGAAAATGCCTGCCGAAGTAAGAGAGCTCATTGAGATGGTTGCAAACAACCAATTCATGTACACCTCTTAGAGGAATCTTGTAAACCATGTGATCTCTCAGAAGAAAGAAGTTCATGAAGTTGAGACTCTGAATGCCATCCTGGCTTAGAATAAAATTTTGACCCAACAGGTCAACATGATCTCTCAACATCTCATTGGGATGCAAACTGCAGCTGGCAGTGCTCAGGAAGCTTCTACTAAAGAAGAAGCCTATGATCCTGATCAACCCACTATGGAGGAGGCGAATTACATGGGAAAAGCCTATGGAAATACTTACAACTCTTCATGGAGGAATCATCCTAACCTCTCATAGAAGGATCAACAGAAACCTCAGGAAAGTTTCAATCAAGGTGGTAAGAACTAGAATAGGTTCAACAATAGACCACCATTCCCATCTTCTCAAGGGAATATGAAAACCTCTAAGCAGAGCCATTCTAGTCTCCAGTCCCACTAAGACCACCCACAATTTCATAATGAAACAAGGTCCTCCATTAGAAATTTGGAGGTACAAGTTGGTCAACTGAGCAAGAGGATGCCTGAGATCCCTCCTGACACTCTGAGGTTAATCCTAGAGAAGAGTGCAAGGCCATAACCATGGAGGTTGAGGCCAAATTGGAGGATAATGGGAAGGCATTAAACACTAATGAAGAAGCCTTCACTGGGTGTTCAACGCCCACCAGCCCAGGCAAGCTGGCATTGAACGCTAGCAAGGGCATCCCTGCTGGGCGTTCAACGTCCAGAATGCTAGAGGGACTAGCATTTAATGCCAGTCAGGGTGGTCAGCAAGGGTGTTTAACACCCAATAAGCTGGCAGAGCTGGCGTTGAAAGCCAGTCAAAGCACACCCTCTGAGTGCCTGAATCCTACTCAAGAACCCTCTAGCCTAGAACCAAAGGAAACCCTAAAGACTATTGAGGTTCCTTTGAATGCACTTCTGTAGTGCATAAGTTCTGATGACTACTCATCCTCAAGTGAGGATGAAGAGACTAGGGAAGAGCAACTTGCTCAATACCTAGGAGCTCTTATGAAGCTGAACACCAAAATATTTGGTACAAAGCCTCTAGAGGAAGAACCTCCGCTGCTTACCAAAGAACTCCATGCTTTGGTTCAGCAAGAGCTACCTCAGAAGCTTCCAGACCCTGGACGCTTTCTGATTCCTTACACCATAGGCATTATGACCTTTGAAAAGGCTCTATGTGACCTAGGTTCAAGCATTAACCTCATGCCACTCTCAGTAATGGAGAAACTGGGCATCATTGAGGTGAAATCTTCAAACATCTCTTTAGCGATGGCAGACAAGACCATGAAGAAGCGATATGGCTTAGTAGAGGATGTGTTGGTTAAAGTTGAAAACCACTACATCCCTGCAAACTTCATAGTCTTGGACATAGAAAAGAATGAGGATGACTGTGTTATCCTTGGAAGACCTTTCCTAGCCATGATGACCAGAATTCACTCCCCATATAAAATAATAAATCCGTTCTTTTGGCAAGCGCACCAAAAATATCGTCAAGTAATAACCTACTAGGAGTGGGGTCGAATCCACAGAGATTGGTAGATTTGAGCAATTTTAATCAATGGGTGAATTAGTCAAGCTAACCAATATAGATTGTGATTGTAGGAATTTAAATGAGCAGAATTGTAAATGACTCAAAAGTAAAGAGAAGCAGTAAAGTGCAAAAAAGTAAATGGCAAGAATGTAAAGTGCAAAAACATAAATGACTGAATTGTAAATGGGAATGGGGAATAACAGAATGTAAAGAAAGCTGTAAAGAATATGGAAAGTAATAATAGGGGGAATTCATTAGGATTAGGAGATGTTGTTCTCTTTGGATTAAATCCAGCTCATCTCATCTTCAGTCATGATTGATTGAACCCCAATCCCTTGGTGATTCAATCTCTCAAATCTTGATAATCAGCGAATTCCTTGATCTAATTGCTCATGAAGAGAGATATGCTTGGTCCCTAATTATACCACACATTCTCATAGATCCAAATAGTGGATGGATTATATGTCAACATATCCAATCACCAAAACCCAAATCTACTTAATTGTGAGAAGGGATTTCAAGCATGGTTTCATGTTTCCTTTTCCAAGGTTCCCATGAAACCCATTTTGCATCAACCTCTTTTCCAAGATGATTGAACACTAGCATTAAAACAAAATTCCTTCTAGCAAATCAAAGAGAAGATGAAGAGAAGAAGAAATTCACTATCACTAATCCATCAAGTACAACAGAGCTCCCTCTCCCAATGAGAAAATAGTACAAGAGATGGAAGAGATGATGTAAAAAGTAAATCTAACTATACTTCCAACGAAAACTACTACTCAACAACCCCTTCTCAGTACTTTCAGGGGTTATTTATACTACTACTAGCACTAGAATTAAGAAAATAAAAAAGAGAAAATAAAATCACAGCTGGATGGAAACAAAAACTCCAATAGCGTGACTTCTCCAGGCTTGCCATGTGGCTGGCGCTTGAGTGGCGTTCCACGCCTAGCCACTAAATTTGGCTTGGCGCGCCACGCCCAGCTCCTCAAGTGGCATGCTCCATGCATCAAGATCCCTAGTGTGCTACGCCTTCGAACCCAAGTGGCACGCCTAGGGTCTTTTTAAACCTTGGTTTGCCTGGCGTGCCACACCTTCGACCCCAAGTGGCACGCCCATGACTTTTTCTTCTTCTTCTCCTCTCTGGAATGTTGAACTGGCATGGCATGCCCAGGGTCTGGCGTCCCACGGCAATTGTGTGTGCACCATTTTCTTCTCTCGAAAGTTGAACTAGCGTGGCGCGCCCAGGGTCTGCCGTGCCACGCCCCTTGTGTGTGCTTGGTTCCTTGGTTGGCGTGCCATGCCCAGAACTCAAGTGGCACGCCCAGTCTTCTTCTTGTTCGAGTGATGAGGCTGGCGTGCCACGCCTTTGACACCAAGTGGCACGCCCAGTAAGTGGTTGAGAATTGGCGTGCCACGCCTGAGACTCAAGTGGCATGCCCAAGTGAGGAATTATAGTTGGCGTGCCACGCCTTCGATACCAAGTGGCACGCCCAGGTGTTTGGCCCTTCTCCTCCTCCTCTAGAAAATTGAACTGGCGTGCCACACCATGATGGTCAAGTGGCACGCCCATATTGGTGTGTCTCATTCAAGCTTGGCGTGCCACGCCTTGATCCTCAAGTGGCACACCCAAGTGTTGGATTAGAGTTGGCGTGCCATGCCTTCCATACCAAGTGGCACGCCCAAATGAGTATCCTCTTCTGGCATCCATGCCCACAAGTTCAAGTGGCACGCCCCATGGTGTTCAATGGGGTTGGCGTGCCACGCCCTCTTTGTGGCCTTCAACTTTTCTCTCTGGAAAATGTAACGGGCATGCCACGCCTAGCTCCTGGCGTGCCACGCCTAGCTCCTAGCGTGCCACGCCCATGTTAAAGCTTTGAGACCCCTTTCTAGAAAATACAACTGGCGTGTCACGCCTGGCTCCTGGTGTGCCATGCCCACACACTTTCATGGCATTTGTTCCAAGTGACACGCCCAGTTACACACGCCCAGCTTTATTTTGTTGTTTTCTTCCCTTTTTGTTGCTCTTTTTACCTGAAATTCAGCACAAACCCATTTCAAAGCAATGTACCATAATATTTATCATTTAGTTCATGAATTGCAATGATTTAAGGAGATTATGCTCTTTTATGGTCATTTTTAGATAAGAAAAAAGGGTAGATGATGCAAGTCATCACAATACCAAACTTAAGCTTTGCTTGTCCCAAGCAAATCAATGTGAGTCATTCTTAATTAGATTGACACTTGACCTTAGAGAGATGCATTCATGACCAAAGATAGGGCTAAGTGTTAACTCATGCATGAATATTAATGATTTAATGTCATAATGGACTCCTAGACTCTGGAGGATTCTTCCATGTATTTGCCTTAGGACCCCTTTCTATTGATTGTCACCTTGAAGTAGTAAGAATTGTTTCTTTTTCTTTACACATCTTCACCACAAGCATCTACTAGGATCTCTAACTCTTTTGAGCTGTTTGGTGTTTCCTTTCATCCTAATAGTCTCTCTTGGTCTTAGTCTCTTTTACTATTATTTTTGCACAACTCACCATAGACTCTTATGGAAACAAACTATTCTTTTATTTGATGATCATGAGACTTAAACAACATTGCATTTTCATTCTTTAAGTGAAAGCATAAAGGACTCATAAAACACTTTAAGCATAACAAAAATTAAGTAACAACTACTGCAACTACTATCAACTACTAATCAGAAATTCAGAATTTAAATACTTGAGACTATCAACCATGGGACTCAACAACCTTTGATTCTTGGAGCAGCTTCAATTTATTGGCCCTTTTCCTTTGTCTTTCTTCTTGGAGGAGGAGTCATCACCATTTTTCTTTGAGGATCCTTCTTGTTCCTTGGTGTCCTTAGGCTTCCAAAATCCCAGCCTTCTCATGTAGGTCCTCTCATCTTCTTTGTGCTTGGCCAATATCTCCTCTTGCCTAGCACTTAGCTCCTCCATCCTTTGCATGAATGTGGGATATCCGGGGTTCAAGGAGGCTACAGCATTGCACAAATGATTCAGTTTTGCTTGTGTACTGATGTCATACTGCCTCCTTAAAGTGGTTCTAGCATCATAAAGATGCCTAAACTCAGCAAGGTTCCTCTATTGCCATTTGTTTTGCTCCACAATTTTGTTGAGGCTGTCTTGCATCTCTCCTCAGTTGAACTGGCCTTGTTGCTCCTTCATGTACTTTATGCTTCCTTGGAGTTGTTATATGCTCTCCTGCACTTGATCCCATTGTTGTTGTTGCTCCTTGAGTTGGTTGACATCTTCTCTCAAGTGGTGTATATCTCCCCTCATCTGGTGAATGTCTCCTTGCATTTGCTCCCAATTGAAACCTTCAGGGAATTTTGGGTATGGTGGTGGTCGAAGTGGTAGATATTGTGGTTGATCTTCAGCCTCTCCGTCTTGTTGTGGTGGTCCTTGTGGTTCATGAACATGAGCTCTGTGCTCCCTTACCCTCTGAAGTGGGTTGAAAGCCACCACTTTGGCCATCTTCTTAGAAGTTATAGGCTTCTCTTGGTCCACCAAAACTTCATCTATGATCTTCTCCACCCCAGCCTCATCACATAGCCTTTGGATGATACTTGGGAAGGCCAACCTTGTGCTATCCTTGGTGCTTTTCAGCACCCTATTGATGTTGTTGGCTATCATCTCCCCAACATTGATATTTTCTCCCTCATTATGCTATATATGAGCACAGCCCTTTCCAATATCACCTCTGAAGTGTTGGATGTGCGGTTAAGAGACCTTTTTATAAAATCTAGCCACTCTTTAGCTTGGGGGCTCAAATCCCTTCTCCTCAGTTGGTTGGGTCTTCCATATTTGTCATTAATCCACTACACATTCAGTACACAAGTCTCATTCAGGATCTCTTCAAGGCAAGTGATGCGCGGAAAACTTGTCTCTCAATAAATCTCCCTTCGGCAAGTGTACCGAAGTTGTCGTCAAGTAAAAACTCACAATAGAGTGAGGTCGAATGCCACAGGGATTGATTGATCAAGCAACTTTAATTAGAAGAATGTTCTAGTTGAGCGAATCCAGAATTTGGGTTGAGAGTTGCAGAAAATAAAATGGCGGGAATGTAAATAACAGAAAAGTAAATGCTAGAATTAAAGGACTGGAAGTAAATGACTGAAAATAAATTGCAGAATTGTAAATGGGAATGGGGGATTTGCTCATAAAAGTAAATGGCAGAAATTAAAGAGAATGGGTAAGATTAGAGATGGGGAGTTCATTGGGCTTAGGAGATGTTGCAATTCTCCGGATCAAGTTCATTTTCATCTCTTCCTCAATCAATGCACTCATTGATCTCCTTGGCAATCTTAAGTGATTGAATTGCAATTTCTTACA
This sequence comes from Arachis hypogaea, assembly GCF_003086295.3. Classification (NCBI taxonomy): domain Eukaryota; kingdom Viridiplantae; phylum Streptophyta; class Magnoliopsida; order Fabales; family Fabaceae; genus Arachis; species Arachis hypogaea. The sequence continues at coordinate 53,828,299 of NC_092050.1, forward strand.
ATTCAATCTCTCAAATCTTGATCAATAGCCAATTCCTTGGTCAATTGCTCATGAGAAGAGATGAAGTATGGTCACTGATTATACCACATGCATTTCCCAAACCAAGTATTGAGAGGGTTACAATCACATACCCATCTAAATCCAATTTGGTCCAGCATGAGAAAGCATTTCTAGCTTGATCTCTTCATTCCTCTTCCAAGGTTCAAAAGAGATCCAAGTTTGAATAGCTTCTCTTCCAAGATAACTACTCAATTGGATGAAGACCGAAAGCTTTCAAGTAAAATCAAGAGGAAAGATAGAAGAAGAACAATGAAAATTAGTATTGATCCATCAAATTACAACAGAGCTCCCTAACCCAATGAAAGGGGTTTAGTTGTTCATAGCTCTTGAAGATGAAAACAAAGATGGAGAATACATCATAAAACTAGAAATTGCAAAGAAAGTAAAATACAGAGAGTGGTTCCTCAGCCTCCAGAACTCCTTTACAATTTAAAGCAACTCCTATATATACTACTCTTCTCAGCTTCTAGTTCACTCTTCAAGTCTTGGGCCTTTGGATCTTGAGTTTGAAGCAGTTCCTTTCTTTATTTGGGCTTGGCTTTACTTGTAGAGAGAAAGTGCAGAGTGGGCAGAGACTTAAGCTCAGGGCGTAAGGAGTGTTAATCATTTAGTGAAAGTCCAAGTTCGGGAACGTTAGTGACATTCAACATTGTCACTAACGTTCCAGTGTGCCCCTTCTTGCTTCACGTTAAAGCTCACGTTAACTAGGTTAACGTGGCTTCTAACGTGGCCTTTGCCATCCTTCGAGAACGTTAGTGACATTCAACATTGTCACTAACGTTCCAATGTGCCCCCAGGTCTCACGTTAGAGTCCACGTTAACTAGGTTAACGTGGCTTCTAACGTGGCCATCTTTTAGCCATCCCAACGTTAGTGACAATGTTGAGTGTCACTAACGTTGGCTCATCCTTCATTTCTCATCGTTAGCTTCCACGTTAACCAAGTTAACGTGGAAGTTAACGTGACTCTTGGGGGTTGTGTGGTTGCTTCAACGTTAGTGACAATGTTGAGTGTCACTAACGTTGTCGACAACTGTTCATCTTCTACGTTAGTTCCCACGTTAACCAAGTTAACGTGGGAGTTAACGTGGTACTTAGCACCATAGGCCAACGTTAGTGACAATGTTGAGTGTCACTAACGTTGGCTTCTCTCCCTCCCCCTTAACGTTAGAGGCCACGTTAACTAGGTTAACGTGGCTTCTAACGTAGCCACTTATGAGTAATTGCCAACGTTAGTGACAATGTTGAGTGTCACTAACGTTGGCTCAACTTCTTTTCTCCACGTTAGAGTTCACGTTAACTTGGTTAACGTGACTCTCTAACGTGGGCATTGATGGCTTTTATTGGCAATCACTTTTCTCATTAATCTTTGCAAGTTACCTCCCCTTTTCTTGCTTCTTTTTGGTCCTGAAATCAAGCAACAAAGTGCATCAAAGCTCTAGTCCAAGTCATGAGTAATGCAACATAATATTTGTCACTAAACTTATGCAAAATCCTCATGAAATCATGTAAAATGCACAATGTATGCTTGAGTCAAGGCATAAGTGAATATTTACCCAAAACTAGCTTATTTCCTAAAGAAATGCATGAAACTAATCTAAAAACAGTAAAGAAAAGGTCAGTGAAACTGGCCAAGATGCCCTGGCATCAGCAAGGATCTTGTTGCTTTTTCCTCTCTTTATAGCTCCGGATGGAGCTTGTTTGCTTCACCATCAGCATCCTATCTATGTTGGAAGGGCTATAGTCAATAGCTTTCCCTCTAACATAACTCAGATAGCCATAAGGTTGCCTAGGTTGTGGCACTACATTAGTGTAAAACTCTTTGACCAAGTTCTTCGCCACCTTCCTTGGTGGGTTGCACAAGAGTGCCCATCTTCTGTTGTTAATCTCTTTACTGATCTCTGGATGCTCATTCCTTCAAAGTTGGAAGCCCACCTCTGAAATGATGAGAAGAACTTGTATTCATTGTGGCTTGAGGATCCGAAGGTTGGTTCCTTGGTCATTCTCTTCCTTGATGAGGAGGTTCTTGGTGGTGCCATTGGGGTGAGAAAAGAGGTTTTAAAGGTTGAGGAAGGGTTGAAGAAAGAACTAAAGAAAGGAGAGCAAAGCAAGGGTTTGCTCCACAACACCAAACTTAGGACTAGATTGTCCCTAATCAAGTAGAAGAGAATAGCAAAGAAAGGTGGGTGCAAAGGTTTGATTCGGATGTGAGGTTGTGTTTTGAAGTGTGGGGAAAGTGGGAATGCTAGTGGCTTTTATAGGGATGAGGAAAGGGGTCTGTAGAGGTGGTGGGAAGTAAAAACAATTGAATGTTTTCCCACTTGGGAGTGGTGCCTAGCGTGGGTAGAGGCGCCAATCCTTGCCTTTTGCTTTCTTCAGATGTTGACTTCCAAAGTGCAAGTACACTTTGACTCCTTGTCTTAATGAGCCATCAATCATGTGGGTCCCACTCTTTCTTGAAAATTCAATCCGAAAACTTCCCATCAGTAATGAGAAAGAAATTGCTTAACATTCCCCCAATCCAAATACAATTAATACACAATTGATGAGTGTGCCTTGGGACACCAAACTTAAATCCATTGCATATGGTGAATTGGTTTCATCATTGGACTTTATTATATACATTATGATTGGAATAATTCTGTTCACACCTTTTCACTTCCAATTCATACGTATATAATAAAGTCATTGTCTATGCCTCTACCAATTTACTAAATGCTTTCAACACCAACCATGTTTGGGCTTGCTGTGTGAATTTCTTATGGTGGTGGCCACACCAAACTTAATTTTTGGGCTTACTTTCAAAGTTAATTCAATCAATAAGTTGTAAGCCTAAATTAAGTGGGTCAGTGGCCATACCAAACTTAGCTATTTAGCTAGTTTCTCAGTCCATTCAACCAACCTCAATTAGTTAATTATGCAACCTTGCACTTCCAGTAAACAAAAGAAAATAAACTAAAGAACTATCAACTAAGAGACTGGAATTAAAACTACCTAACTTAACAATCATAAACTAATTTTAGAAAATAGAAAAGCATGAAAGGATATGAGTGTTCGGGTGCCTCCTAACTAGCGCTTCTTTAACGTCACTAACTTGACGTTCTTTCCACCTCAGTTGAGGTTATAGCTCACTCTCTGCTCATCCAATGAGTCTCTCAAGTAGTGCTTGAGCCTGTGGCCATTGACAGTGAAAGTCCTCTGTGTCTTGTCTTCCATAAGCTCTACATGACCATATGGAGACACCTTGAGGATTGTAAAGGGGCCAGACCATCTTGACTTAAGCTTCCCTAGGAAGAACTTGAGCCTTGAGTTGTATAGTAGCACTTTTTGGCCTTCTACAAACTCTCTTCTCGCTAGCTTTTGATCATGCCACTTCTTTATGTTTTCCTTGTAAATCTTAGCATTCTCATAAGCTTGATTTATGAATTCTTCCAGCTCATTGAGTTGTAGTAGACTTCTTTCCCCAGCAGCTTTATCATCAAAGTTCAACATCTTTAGAACCCAAAAAGCTCTATGCTCAAGCTTCACTAGTAAGTGACAAGCTTTTCCAAACACCAATTGGTATGGAGACATGCCAATAGGTGCCTTGAAAGCTGTCCTATAGGCCCACAATGCATCATCCAGCTTCTTGGACCAATCTTTTCTTGAGTTTCCAACAATCTTCTCAAGGATCCTTTTGAGCTCTCTGTTTGAGATTTCAGCTTGACCGTTGGTTTGTGGATGATATGAGATTGCCACTTTGTGCTTTACACCATATTTGAGGAGGATTGTCTCGAGTTGCTTGTTGCAAAAGTGACTCCATCCATCACTTATAAGAGCTCTTGGAACCCCATCTGCTGAATATATTCTTCCTTAAAAAGTTAATCACCACTCTGTTATCATTTGTTAATGTAGCTATTGCCTCCACCCATTTCGACACATAATCTACAGCTATCAGTATATAATTGTTTGAGTATGAGGATGGGAATGGCCCCATGAAATCAATTCCCCATACATCTCATTTTTCTTGGGTATGTTACCAGCACTTTGACACTCATCGCATCTTGTTACCAAGTCCTTTGCATCCTTAAATATTGTTGGCCAATAGAACCCACACTGCAGCTCCTTGGATGCAGTTCTTTCTCCACTGAAATGGCCTCCATATGCAGATCCAAGACATTGCCATAGGACTTATTGTCCTTTCTCCTGGGAAATGCACCTTCTCAAGATCCCATCAACACACTTTTTGAACAGATAGGGCTCATCCCAGAGGTAGTGTTTAGCATCTTTGAATAGCTTTCTCCTTATGTGTTTGTTGATGTTGGTTGGTAATTCCCCAATAGCCTTGAAGTTGGCTATGTCTGCAAACCAGGGGGCTTCTTGGATCATCATCAACTGCTCATCCGGGAAGCTCTCATTCACTACAAGTTGGTGTGCTTCATCATCTTCTTGTGGGATTCTTGATAGGTGGTCAGCCACCTTGTTCTCTGCTCTACTTCTATCTTTGATTTCAATGTTGAATTCTTAGAGCAGTAAGATCTACCTTATCAATCTAGGCTTGGACTCTTGTTTGGTAAGCAAGTATTTAAGAGCTGCATGGTAAATAAACACAATGACTTTAGAACCAATAAGTTCCTTCTTTGTAGTAGTGTAATTCCTTTTGATTCTCATCAAGGACTTTGCTAGCATAATGAATAACATGCACCAACTTATCTCTCCTCTGTCCTAAAATAGCACCAACAGCAAAGTCTGATGCATCACACATCAACTCAAAAGGTAAATCCTAGCAAGGTGGTGCTATGATAGGTACAGAGAAAAGTCTGTTTTTAAGCTCTTAAAAGGCTAGCATGCATTCTCTATCAAAGATAAAAGGTACATTAGAGACAAGCAAAATACTTAAAGGTTTGGCAATCTTTGAAAAGTCTCTAATGAACCTTCTATAAAAACCAGCATGTCGTAGAACACTTCTAATTGCCTTGACAATGCAAGGTGGGGGCAATTTTTCAATCACTTCCACCTTGGCCTTGTCCACCTCTATGCCTCTTTTTGAGATCTTATGACCAAGAACCACCCCCTCTGTGACCATAAAGTGGCACTTCTCCCAGTTCAAAACGAGGTTGGTTTCTTGGCATCTCTTTAGCACCAAGGCCAAGTGGTGTAAGCACTTAGAATATGAATCACCAAATACAGAAAAGTCATCCATAAACACTTCAATGAATCATTCAATCATGTCTGAAAATATGGAGATCATGTACCTTTGGAATGTTGCAGGTGCATTGCACAATCCAAAGGGCATTCTACTATAAGCAAAGACACCATATGGACAAGTAAATGAGGTTTTCTCTTGGTCCTTGGGGTCTACAACTATTTGGTTGTGGCCAGAATAACCGTCCAAGAAGCAGTAATATTCATGTCCCGCAAGTCTTTCTAGCATCTGGTCCATGAAAGGCAGGGGGAAGTGATCCACCATGGTTTCTTGTGGTATTTCTCCACCTGATGCTTGCTGCTCTAGCTCCATGGCTTCCTCACATTATTCTTCCTCCAAAACTCCTTGAACTATCTTTTCTATTGTGTCCACCATCATGCATTCCCCTATGGACTCCTTGGGGTAACTCATGGTCTTGAAGACATTAAAAACCATCTTCTCTTCATGCAATCTCAAGACTAACTCTCCTTTTTGAACATCAATTATAGCTCCAGCAGTAGCTAGGAATGGCCTTCCTAGGATGATAGATGTGTTAGCCTCTTCCTCTATATCCAGTACAACGAAATCAGCTGGAAAGATGAATTCTCCTACTTTCACCAACATATCCTCCACTACCCCATGAGGAAACTTGAATGTTCTATCAACCAATTGAAGTGCCATTCTTGTTGGTTTGGCCTCTTCAATCCTCATTCTTTTCATCATGGCTAAGGACATGAGGTTGATGCTAGCTCCCAAATCACACAATGCTTTCTCAATGTTGATATCCCCTATGATGCAAGGGATTTGGAAGCTCCCAGGATCTTTCATCTTTTGAGGAAGCTTCTTTTGTATGATGGCACTACATTCCTCTATGAGCACTATGGTTTTCTTCTCTCCCCAATTTTTTTTCCTTGTCATTAGCTCCTTCAAGAACTTGGCATAGAGTGGCATTTGCTCTAATGCCTCAGCAAAGGGTATGTTGATTTGGAGCTTCTTAAAGATTTCCAGGAATCTAGAAAACTGGCTGTCCTTCCCATCCTTCCTCAGCCTTTGTGGATAGGGTGCCTTTGGCACATAAGGTTTTATGACTTGCTTTGGTGGGGATGGTGCAGGGGTCTCTTCTTCATTCTTGGTTTCAGGGTCATTTACAGCTTCTTCTCCTTGGTTGCTCTGACTTGGGAGTGATTCCTCTACAACTTTTCCACTCCTTAGTGTGATGGCTTTACATTCCCCTCTTGGGTTGGCCATGGTATCACTAGGGAATGTATGTGTAGGCATTGGTATTTGTTTAGACAAGCTCCTTACTTGTGCTTCCAGTTTTGAAATTGCTACTCCTTGGTTCCTTATGTTGGATCTGAACTCCTCTTGGTTTACATCTATCTTCCTTTCAGCCTGCATTTATTTCTCCAGAACAGTGGAAACGGTTCCTGTCAGTTGTGCTGAAAATTGTGCTATGACAGCCTCTAATTTTGCAAAATCGCTGCTGATTTCACATGGTTGCATGGTTGAGGATGATGTATCTTGATGGTTGTTGTTGTCTGTTTGCTGGGTGGAGTGATATGATGCATTTTGTAAGTTGTGGTAGGGTGTATTTTGTGAGTTGTGATAGGGTCTGTTATTACTTGATTGATGGTTATGGTTGTAGTTGTTGTATTGGTTAGATTGATATGGTTTGTGGTCTTGGCTGTGGTTTTGTTGGTTTTCCCACCCAAAATTTGGGTGATTCTTCCAACCTGGGTTGTATGTCTTGCCATTGGGATCATATGGTGGTCTAGAAGGATTGTTCACATAGTTAGCTTTCTCCCATTCACATTCAACTTCTGGTGAATCTCCTTCTTGTGGAAGGGCTTGGGCTTAAACAGCTGAGACTTGGTTCTTCTCTATCTTCTTGGTTAAGGATGCTAGTTGTGCAGTGATCACTTTGTTTTGGGCTAACAAAGCATCCATAGAATTGAGCTCCATCACTCTTCTCTTTTGAGTTCTCTCTGAGGCATAGAAGTATTCATTTTCAGCCATGGTCAGTATGACATCTATGGCTTCTTCAATGGTCTTCTTGTTAAGTGAGCCCCCTGAAGAACGATCTACTGCCTGTTTTGACTCATATGATAGCCCCTCATAGAAGATGTGTGATGGCGATGGGAACTATTGTATGGTTTGGAATCTATCAAAATAAGAATCACTTCGTTAATAGTATAGCCCAAACCAACAATGAATTTCCATGATCAATTGTTAAAGTCAATTCACAAGATGTGTCACAAGCAAAACTAATTCAAAACTGAGAGTATTAGCCTCTTGAGTCGTCTTCCTAGGAGCACTTTTAGAACAATGAGTGTGTGATTCCGGTTGTAGTGATCAAGGGGTTGTGAATGCAGAAATGAAGATATAAAGCAATAAAAGAACATGCAAAGTTATAATTATTGAATTAATGAAGAAATTAAAAAACCGACTATGTAATATAAACAAGTAAAGTAATAAAGAGATCAACATATAAGAGTATGAAAGATTGAAAGCATCAAAAAGAGTATTGGCTTGGAGTGAGCTAAGGGGTCCTTTCCTTGTTGGAACTACAACTATGACAATTATGATGGATTAGTCTCACTTGATCAACCCTCACATTGGAAAGTAAGTTAAATGAGCATAAGTGTCCTTAACCCACAAATCCTAAATTGCTTGCTAATTGCCTTAGCAACAACTTCGCGTTAGTGGGAACAAGAACAATTAACAATCCAGGAATTGAAACTAAATGTTGGACATTCCAACTCTAGGAACCCAATTGCTCACTTTACCCAAGCCAAGAACCAAAAATTTAGCCTAAAACCATGTTTAACATTTTGTCAAACACTTGGTGGGAAGAACTTTAAAAATTGGAAAAATGAGAAAAGGCTTTAAACTAAAAGCGACAATTAATCTCAATCAACAAGAATAACACAAGAAAGCATGTAATAAGCATCAAACATCAAATTCATCAACAAGAAATTAAAATTGCAAGAGAGAAGCAAAATTGAACTATAACTTGAATTAAAAGAAAGAGTAATGACAATGTAACTATAAAGAGTAATAATAAAAGAATACTTACAATGAAAGCTAGCGAAATCCAAGATCAAAAATAGAAATGGCACTTGAATGTAAAACCGTAATATAAACCCTAATAGAGAAGATGAAAAACTTAGAGAAAAACTAACTAAAAGCTTCCTACTACTCCTCCTAAAACTATACTAATGCTATGCTATTTTGTGTCTTCATTTTCCCCTTCAGTATAAGCTAGAGAACTTCAGAAATGGGCCTCCAAAGCCCCCAAATTGCGAGGCACATGCTATTTTAATAAAGTCATGTGCGGACACCTGTGCGGACGCACAGACGTGTGCGTCCACACACCTCGCGAAAAATCCCATCTTGTGTGTACGCACAAGTAGCCGTGCGCACGAACACTAGGCGATGCTGGAATGAACACACGATGTGCTCGAAGCAATCCACGTGCTCTGCTTGGGTAGCTGTGCGTATGAACAGGTAGCTGTGCGCACGCACACGTCTCTGAGCTCATTGATAAACCTCTATTTCATGGTTTATCTTGTGCTCATTTGAGTGGTTTTTATCAAGTCTTTACCCACTTATTCATACTATTTGCATGGTTCTACATTTGCCTTCCTAATTATGTGCTTTGATTGAAAACATGCTTCTTTGATCTTATATTTGCTTATTATTAATCCTCTCTTATCACCATTAGATGCCTTGATATGTGTGTTAAGTATTTTCAGATATTATAGGGCAGGAATGACTTGGAGGATGGAAAGGAAGCATGCAAAAGTGGAAGGAATACAAGAAGATGAAGAAGTTGCTAAGCTGTCTAGCCTGACCTCTTTGTACTCAAACGTCTATAACTTTAGCTACAAAGATCCAAACGACGCGGTTCCAGTTGCGTTGGAAAGCTAACGTCCGGGGCTTCGATTTGATATATAATATGAAATAATTTCTCTGACGCTAGGCGACGCGACCGCGTGATCCATGCGGCCGCGTCGCAGTGACGGAAATCCAGCGTGGTTGAATTCGAGACCAGCGAATTCTGGGCTATTTCTGACCCAGTTTGCGGCCCAAAAAACACAGATTAGAGGCTATAAAGTGGGGGAATGCATCCATTCATAGGGGGCTTTCATATTCACAATTTTAGGAGTAGATGTAGTTTTTAGAGAGAGAGGTTCTCTCCTCTCTCTTAGGATTAGGATTTAGGACTTCTCTTAGTTTTAGGAGTGACTCTCAATCCAGGTTCAATGTTCTTGTATTTCTTTTCTCATTTTTGTTTATGACTCTCTATGTTTAGATTGATTTTCTATTTAATATATTTTGAGGTATTTCAGACTTATGATTGCTTTCTTTTATCTATATAAATAATTTGGATTTTTCCTTTTTGGCTTGGGTCAAGTAATTAGTAACACTTGAGCTGTCAAATAAAACAGTGGTTGAAATTGGCAGATTCTGATTGCATTAGGATTGCTCTAAAGCTAGTCTCTCCACAAGAGTTGACTAGGACTTGAGAATCAAGCTAATCAGTCCACTTAACTTTCCTTTGTTTAGTAAAGGTTAACAAAGTGGGATTAAAATCCAATTCTCATCACAATTGATAAGGATAGGACTTCCAGTTCTTCATATCTTGCCAAGAGATTTTATTAGTATTATTTTATTTTACTTGTCATATAACATATTCCCACCTTACTTCTTAAAACCCCAAATTTACAATCTCCATAACCATTAATAAGAACATACTACCCTGCAATTCCTTGAGAAGACGACCCGAGGTTTAAATACTCGGTTATCAATTTTAAAGGGGTTTGTTACTTGCGACAACCAAAACGTTTGTAAGAAAGGTTGATTGCTTGGTTTAGTAACTATACTTACAACGAGAGTTTATTATAACCTCTAAACCATCAATCCTCAGTTCTTCAAAATGACGCGGTTGCTGGGGAATTGCAAACGTGTGCCTTATTACTGGTTATTGTAAATATTTGCTTTTTGATCTGTTTTTATTTTTATTTTTATTTGTTCACTTTTTCGTAAATTAAGAGGTTATTGACTTTTATTTTAAAATTTTTATCTTATCTTATCTTATTTCAAAAGTCAAATTTCAAAATTCAAAAAAATTTAAATTTCAAAAGTTTAAAATTCAAATTTCAAAATTTAATTTTCAAATTCAAAATTTAAATAACCTTTTAATTTCAATTTGTTTTTATTTTTTTTTTAATTTTTATTTTCTACTATGAACTCTCACCCCTTTGGCTATGAGTCTGGTTACAATAATGTTACAGGAAGAAGAAATTACAATGAGAGCAGGCATCAGGGTTGGAACAATCAAAGATGGGAGGAGCCACAAGGATTTGATCAACCCTCATGGCAACAACCACCTCCAATGGACTATCAACAACCACCACCATATGCCTATGAACACTTTCCTCAACATAACTTTGGACCACCACACTCACAAGCCTCTTTCCACCATTCACCTCCATATGACCCTAACCCTCAACCACCATACCAACCACCTTATGAGCCATATGAACCATACATAGAACCACCCCAATTCCAACCCAATTACTCACAAGAACCACCACTTCAATATTCATCATCTCCATATACATCAATCCAAGAGCAATATGATCCTATTTATGAAAGCCGAGTGCATCAAGAGACAAAGGATCGTTTCAAGGAAACAGTGGATCGATTTCAAACAACCATTCGACAACTGGAGCAAGTAGTAATTCAATGGGTTTCTAGGAGCTCAAATACACAAGGATCAGCCACAGCCCCATGTGAACAGTCTAACAAAGAGTGTAGCATGAAGGAGATACCAGAAACTCCAGTGGACAAGACAGAGAATGAATTCGTACTAGAACAAGTAGAAGAAGCTGTCATTGTTCAAGAAGAAGAGTTGGTTGAAGACTTAGGAGATGCAGAACCTCCAGGGGAAAGTCCAGTCATAGAACTCCCTTTCAAGACGTTTGAAATTGATGCTGAGGAGGGTGTACAACCTCCAAAGCATATCACAGTTGAAGACTTGGAAGAGGTTGATCAAGAGATGGAGATTCAAGAAGAAGAAGAAGCACAACCTCCCATGCCCTTGGAAAGCAATGAAGAGGAGGTTGAATTGGAAGAGAGCTACCAAGAGGAAGAGGTTGAAATTGAAGATGCTTGCAAAGAGGTGGTAATTATCAGAGAAGAGCACAAGGGAGTGGAGCTTGCAATTTCATTGAAAATACCTCCCTCTAAGTTGCCATCATCCTTCACAACATTCAAGTGGGTAAATTTCATATCCCTTAGCTTTCTAATCCCACTTGAATATGGGCTACTGGAGACGGATGGTCAACTTAGAACTCTTTGTGCCATTAAGAGTAAGAGAAAGATGGTCAGTGGTAAGAATTATCCTGCAAGGTTCATCATGGTTGGAAGCTTTAAGTTTAAATGCAAGGATTGGTGTAAAGCTCAACTGAATGGGTCTAGGAATTTGTTTTTGGCCGCTTACGTGAGAATTCAGACTGCTTGCCACCCGGATGGAACAATATTGCTCAACCAAAAGACGGGTGCAAAGGCAAGGTCTGGGACCCCAGAATCCATTCTATCAATCACCACTCTTGGGGCCTGGTCACTTGCTTTAACTTACTTGAAGGCTTTCTGCGCCAAGTTTGGGACCCCGGAGGTTACTGGAGATACAAACATTGTGGAGATTCCTGGATGAATACAAGCATAAGCCACCATAACAGGAAGCTCATCAAATGTCCAACTTAAGGACTCTAACTAAAAGTGCTAGGTGGGAGACAACCCACCATGGTATGATCGTTCCTTTTTCATTTTTTATTTAGTTTTATTTGCTTTCAAGTTTTATTTTATTTTATTGAACCAGGAGTTTTGCATCACATTCATATTAACACTGTATTCTACATCTTTTCAGACCAAAAAAAAAATGAAAAGCAAGCACACGACGCGACCGCATCAGCGACGCGTCCGCGTCGCAAGGAGATGGGAGACAATATTAATATGAACAGAGAGTTTTGTAGGAGCAGCGCTGGAGGCTTGCCAATGGCAAAAATCACCCCACGCTATCGCGTCGCTGACGCGACCGCGTCATATGGGAATATTGGCCTCCCACGCGACCGCGTCACCCACGCGGCCGCGTGACCCGAAATCGGCGTAAAAAGGGTGTATGGCAGAAAGTTGACCTGGAGTTAGGCTGGAGCCGTGCTAGTAGCACAAGCCCTGCCACGCGAACGCGTCACCCACGTGATGCGCATAAACTTGTTATGCTACGATTTAGGAAATTGCACGATCGGCAAAATTCCTTCCGGCAAGTGCACCGGTTATCGTCAAGTAAAAACTCACAATAGAGTGAGGTCGAATCCCACAAGGATTGGTTGAGTGAGCAATTCGGATTAGAAGTATGTTCTAGTTGAGCGGAATCAAGATTTAGATGAGAATTGCGGAATGTAAAATTGCATGAATTAAAGAGCGAGAAGCTAAATTGCTGAAATTAAAAGGGATGGGGATGATTGCATGAATTTAATTGCAGAATGTAAAGAGAAAGTGGTAAATCAGAAATGGGGAGTTCATTGGGTGTTAGGAGATATTGAGATCTCCGAATCAAAACAACTTTTATCCCTTCCTCAACCAATGCATTCATTGAATTTTGCTTGGCAATCTTATATGATTGGATCCCAATCCCTTGGCTCACCAATTCTCTCTAAAAACAAACAAATTCCCAATCCCTTGGTTTAAATGTTCATAAGAAGAGATGATGCTCGATCACTGATTATACCACACAGTTTCATGAACCACAATTTGGTAGGATTACATGTCACAATATCCATCCAAACCCCAATCCAATTCACTGTGAGAAAGCTTCTCTAGCATGAATCCTCCATTCCTTTCCCAAGGTTCCGAAGGATTCCAATTATGGGCAGTTTCTTTCCCAAGACAACTACCCAATGGAATTAGATCGAGAAGCTTTCTAACAAAATTCAAGAGAAAAGATTGAAGAAGAAGATAAAACTATTATTGATTCATTGAATTACAATAGAGCTCCCTAACCCAATGAAAGGGGTTTAGTGAGTCATAGCTCTGAATTCAATTACAAAACTAAAGGAAAATGATCCAAAATTCTCTGTGTGTAAAAACTTCCCCCCCAGGGGCTGGATTCCCCCTCAATCCCCCCGTGTCTCAAATGCAGAAACTAAGGCCTTTAAATAGGCTCCCTAAATTACAAAATGAAAATGAAATTCAAAGCAAATTACAATCAAATGAAAATAAACTATTCTAGATGATTCTTGTGGCCTTGATTTGGTGTTGTTGATGGGCCTTGCTTGCTTGAAGGGTAGAGTGACATAATTGATCCAAAAAGGATAATGATCCATTAAACTATACTCAAACGTTGCACCCCCCTTTCTTGAGTCGTCACTTTGTTCTCTTGTCAACCTTGCCAATTTGATGCCAAATATAGACTATTATACGTCGTTGGAAAGCTATGGATGTCAGCTTTCTAACGCAATTGGAAGCACCTCAATTGGATCTCTATAGCTCAAGTTATGCTTGATTGAAGGTGACAAGATTGCTGGTTGGTTTGACGGCGTTTAAGCCAACGTTTAAGTCACTTAAACGTGCTCGAAAATGCCAATTTTGGGAGCTCAGTTGCATTGTCCACCCCATACTTCTATACATCGTTGGAAAGCTCTGGATGTCTACTTTCCAATGCAACTGGAAGCGCATCATTTGGAGTTCTACAACTCGAGTTATACTCCATGGAAGGTGAAGAGGTCAGCTGGCCTGATTGCATGTTGGTACTATGCTCTTCTATGCACATTACGGGGCTGTTTTCTCCCTCAATTTTTAGTATCCACCATGCATGCCATATATGCTTGGAAAGCTCTAGATGTCTTCTTTCCAATGCATTTTGAATCACCTCATTTGGAGTTTTGTAGCTCAAGTTATTTATGTTTGAAGAAGGCATGGTCAAGCTGTTCCATATAACACGTTTAAGCTCCAGTTTAAGCTTAAACTCGAGCTTAAACGCTGGCACTCCCTGGAGGCACAAGCTCGAGCACGTTTAAGCTTCAGTTTAAGGTTAAACTGAAGTTTAAACGTGGAAATGAGAAAGCAACCCTGGAGGAGAAAAAATAGTCGAACACGTTTAAGCTCCAGTTTAAGGTTAAACTGGAGCTTAAACGTGGAAATGCTCCCTGGTGCATTTCTAATTCTGGCGTTTAACTTCCAGTTTAAGGTTAAACTGGAGGTTAAACGCCACTTTCAGCATTTCCTTAGCTCTCATGGTTTTGGCGTTTAAGCTCCAGTTTAAGCTTAAACTGGAACTTAAACTCCACATGTGATATTCAAGCTTCCTTTATTGATTTTGTTGCTTCCTTGCCTAGCCTCTTCTTCCCTGAAATCATCCAAACAACTGCATCAAAGTCTTGCAAAATTTTATGGGAAATCTTTCATTCATAGCATTCAAGGAATATAACTAAAAACTCATGGAATTTGCATCAAAATCTTCATGTTTGAATGATTTAAGACAAGCATGACTATTTGGCCCAAATGATTACTTAAGGCTCAAGAAAATGCATAAAACAACTAAAAATAACAGAAAATTGCTAGTGAAACTAGCCTAAGATGCCTTGGCATCACAACACCAAACTTAATACTTGCTTGTCCCTAAGCAAGTTCTGAATTATTGAGAAGAAAGAATGAAACAGAAAGTAAATTCATTAGCCATATCAGTAAGTAATTGACATTGATTAATGGCGTGTTCATGCAGAAAGTTGTTGCAACATCACTTTATTGTTTCTTAGGTAAGAATGTCACTTTTTATGTTTCCACTAAAACACTGCTATGGCCTCTTGTTATTCACATATCCTTGGCAAGTTTCTTTTCTTTGTTTTTCTTTTTCTTTGAGCTTATTTGCTCCTTGTTGCTCAGTGTCATGTGTTGCACAAGCCTTTGGCATTTTCTTTTTCTTATCAGTGCACTACACATATCCACTACAGGCATTTTAGTTCACATTTCTTCTTGAGACATTGGTACCCAGCACCTCTTTGTGTGACTAAATGTTTTGTATTTAGGTTGCTCTTGATAATGGACTTTTGGTTGATAATCCCGGGTTAGTTAACCCAAGCTACCAAGTGTTGAAACACTCCTCAGAACCTATTCATCCAAGCATATCCTTAATACATAAACACCACAGGCATTTGTCTCAGAAGTTCAAACCATTGGTGCCTAGCTTATTTTCTCAATTTTTTTGCTTTTTGGTTGCCCTTTTTCAGTGGCTTTTTCTTCTTCTTCTTCTTTCTTTTTCATGGCCAAAGACATTTATTCATCAAGATCCATAGACAGCATCCTAATTTCCACTAAAAGTGACAATTCTAACTTTATTTCTTAGTGAGCTGACTATTCAATCAAACATGCATACCACCACTTAATCTTATTTGATTTCTTACTAAATGGAATTGAGTTACTTTTGTTCAAACTTTTCTTTTATTTTTGGAAACAGAACAAGCATGGCAAGCATACATTTAAGCAAGTGAAGTTTATCCATACACTTAGACTATCACTTATTTGGAAATTAAACAAACAGACAAACAAAAACTGCAATGACTCAAACTTAAAGCAGGGGTGCATGCAAACTTCCAATATCAGCAATTCAAAGTACAAGCAATTAAGTGACAATACAACCTTTTAGCATCTTCTTTGTTGTTCATCATCCTTCCTAGCCTTGGTGTTCTCTTTGATGATGATGTATATTCCTTCCATGAGATTGATTGTCTTCCTGCAAAGCTATTAGAAGTTGCTTGTTCCCCAAGAACTTTGAGAATTGGTTAGCATGCATGTATGTTTGTAGGCCTCTGAACTTAGATTGGTGTGTGAACACCAAACTTAGTTCCTTGCCATATGCAGCAATTTGGATCATATGCAGAAAACCTCATGTGCTTTTATTAAGAAAATAACTATGAACTAGAAATTAAACTATTGTTTAAGTAGTTTCCCTGATTGGTTGGAGCTAGTGACTAGTCATGCTGAGGTAGAAATGTGCTTTTAATGAAGTTTTTGGTGGAACACCAAACTTAGAATCTCACATTCACCCTTGAATTGTTTTGGTGTGCAACACCAAACTTAGCTCCTTGCAATACAGATAAATCTACTTAACTCTTTTATTGAAATAACTAGAAAAGAAAAACTACCTTTGGTTGGGTTGCCTCCCAACAAACGCTCGTTTACTGTCATTAGCTTGACATGCTGTTCCTGACTTTCTTCCTCTTCCTCCAGTTTGTTAAGAGGAATGACTTCAAGTGGATAAAGGAGCTAGTTAGTGCCCCTTGTTGTGAATGCCTCTTTCCAGCAAGCTTTCCCTTGTGATTGGCTTGAGTGAACTTGCTTGTTGGCTCAGGAGTTGGATTGTTCTTCGACCTTCTCTTCTTCATGGATATGGTCCTTTGTTTCTCGGTCACAATCCTCATTTTGGTGCTTGTTTCTACTGCCTTCACATCCTTGATCTCAGAACTTGGTTGTTGTTGGACAGTTGGAGTATCCTGTTCATCAAAAGCTTCCTGAATTTGTGGTTCAATGAACCCTTCCTCTTTGCAACTCTCTGTTTCATTGGAGTGTGATCTCCCTTGATTGACTTTCTCCCTTTCTTGTTCTTCTGATTCCTCCCTTGGGTTTGCCATGGTATCACTAGAAGAATTGTGGGTAGGGATTTGCTTTGATAGATATCCAATTTGTGCTTCTAGCTTTTGAATGGCAGCACCTTGATTTTGTAAGTTGGATATCACTTCTTCCTTAAAGCTTTTCAAATCAGCCACATCTCTGCCCATAGTTGCAAGCATTCCTTCTATCCTGGTTAACTGATCATGAAGTGATTGGTTCGGATTGGGTTGATGAGGTTGATTATCTTGGCTGTGATATGGTGGCTGGGAGTATGTGTTTTGTGTGGGCTGATAGAGTCTTTGGTTGGAGTGTTGGTAGTGGTATGACTCTTGTGTGTAGTGGAATGAGTCTTGTGGATAGTGAAATGATTTGTATGAATTTGAGAAGGAATTTTGTGCTGAGAAATGCTCAAGTGATGAAGAATTTGGATATGTAAAACTAGGAGGTGAGGTTGGATAATTCAGAGGTGATGGCTCTTGATGAATGGGGTGTGAATAAGTGAAATCTCTTTGGTTTTGATCTTCCCAGCCACAACTTGAGTAGTGATCAAATTCACCAAAACATGGACCATTTTGTGGCTCTGGGAAGTACCCCGTTTCCTGTTCCTGATACTCCCACCCACCATGAGCATAATAACATGAATCATTCTGTGGTGGTGGAGAGTTTCTCATGAATTTTGATTGACCAAAAGATGATGGATACTCCTTTCTTTTTTGCAATGTGCTCAGTCTCAAACAATACTCATCCAAAGATAGTGGAAATTCCATAGTGAGGCAATATCACAAACAGCTAGTGGTTAGTATGCTAACAAGTGAATAAGCAAAGAAAACAAATTAAAATTTGCAGAAATTAGCAGTAATAAACTGAAACAAAAACTATTAACAAAAGAAAAGAAAAATTGCTCAATCTAGTTAACTTCCAATTGGAGAATTGTCAATCGAAAACCAATCCCCGGCAACGGCGCCATAAACTTGATGCGCATAAACTTGTTATGCTACGATTTAGGAAATTGCACGATCGGCAAAATTCCTTCCGGCAAGTGCACCGGTTATCGTCAAGTAAAAACTCACAATAGAGTGAGGTCGAATCCCACAAGGATTGGTTGAGTGAGCAATTCGGATTAGAAGTATGTTCTAGTTGAGCGGAATCAAGATTTAGATGAGAATTGCGGAATGTAAAATTGCATGAATTAAAGAGCGAGAAGCTAAATTGCTGAAATTAAAAGGGATGGGGGTGATTGCATGAATTTAATTGCAGAATGTAAAGAGAAAGTGGTAAATCAGAAATGGGGAGTTCATTGGGTGTTAGGAGATATTGAGATCTCCGAATCAAAACAACTTTTATCCCTTCCTCAACCAATGCATTCATTGAATTTTGCTTGGCAATCTTATATGATTGGATCCCAATCCCTTGGCTCACCAATTCTCTCTAAAAACAAACAAATTCCCAATCCATTGGTTTAAATGTTCATAAGAAGAGATGATGCTCGATCACTGATTATACCACACAGTTTCATGAACCACAATTTGGTAGGATTACATGTCACAATATCCATCCAAACCCCAATCCAATTCACTCTGAGAAAGCTTCTCTAGCATGAATCCTCCATTCCTTTCCCAAGGTTCCGAAGGATTCCAATTATGGGCAGTTTCTTTCCCAAGACAACTACCCAATGGAATTAGATCGAGAAGCTTTCTAACAAAATTCAAGAGAAAAGATTGAAGAAGAAGATAAAACTATTATTGATTCATTGAATTACAATAGAGCTCCCTAACCCAATGAAAGGGGTTTAGTGAGTCATAGCTCTGAATTCAATTACAAAACTAAAGGAAAATGATCCAAAATTCTCTGTGTGTAAAAACTTCCCCCTCAGGGGCTGGATTCCCCTTCAATCCCCCCGTGTCTCAAATGCAGAAACTAAGGCCTTTAAATAGGCTCCCTAAATTACAAAATGAAAATGAAATTCAAAGCAAATTACAATCAAATGAAAATAAACTATTCTAGATGATTCTTGTGGCCTTGATTTGGTGTTGTTGATGGGCCTTGCTTGCTTGAAGGGTAGAGTGACATAATTGATCCAAAAAGGATAATGATCCATTAAACTATACTCAAACGTTGCACCCCCCTTTCTTGAGTCGTCACTTTGTTCTCTTGTCAACCTTGCCAATTTGATGCCAAATATAGACTATTATACGTCGTTGGAAAGCTATGGATGTCAGCTTTCTAACGCAATTGGAAGCACCTCAATTGGATCTCTATAGCTCAAGTTATGCTTGATTGAAGGTGACAAGGTTGCTGGTTGGTTTGACGGCGTTTAAGCCAACGTTTAAGTCACTTAAACGTGCTCGAAAATGCCAATTTTGGGAGCTTAGTTGCATTCTCCACCCCATACTTCTATACATCGTTGGAAAGCTCTGGATGTCTACTTTCCAATGCAACTGGAAGCGCATCATTTGGAGTTCTACAACTCGAGTTATACTCCATGGAAGGTGAAGAGGTCAGCTGGCCTGATTGCATGTTGGTACTATGCTCTTCTATGCACATTACGGGGCTGTTTTCTCCCTCAATTTTTAGTATCCACCATGCATGCCATATATGCTTGGAAAGCTCTAGATGTCTTCTTTCCAATGCATTTTGAATCACCTCATTTGGAGTTTTGTAGCTCAAGTTATTTATGTTTGAAGAAGGCATGGTCAAGCTGTTCCATATAACACGTTTAAGCTCCAGTTTAAGCTTAAACTGGAGCTTAAACGCTGGCACTCCCTGGAGGCACAAGCTCGAGCACGTTTAAGCTTCAGTTTAAGGTTAAACTGAAGCTTAAACGTGGAAATGAGAAAGCAACCCTGGAGGAGAAAAAATAGTCGAACACGTTTAAGCTCCAGTTTAAGGTTAAACTGGAGCTTAAACGTGGAAATGCTCCCTGGTGCATTTCAAATTCTGGCGTTTAACTTCCAGTTTAAGGTTAAACTGGAGGTTAAACGCCACTTTCAGCATTTCCTTAGCTCTCATGGTTTTGGCGTTTAAGCTCCAGTTTAAGCTTAAACTGGAACTTAAACTCCACATGTGATATTCAAGCTTCCTTTATTGATTTTGTTGCTTCCTTGCCTAGCCTCTTCTTCCCTGAAATCATCCAAACAACTGCATCAAAGTCTTGCAAAATTTCATGAGAAATCTTTCATTCATAGCATTCAAGGAATATAACTAAAAACTCATGGAATTTGCATCAAAATCTTCATGTTTGAATGATTTAAGACAAGCATGACTATTTGGCCCAAATAATTACTTAAGGCTCAAGAAAATGCATAAAACAACTAAAAATAACAGAAAATTGCTAGTGAAACTAGCCTAAGATGCCTTGGCATCACCACGCGTCCGCGTCATATTGGAAATAAGGCCACCGGCGCGATCGCGTCGACCACGCGACCGCGTCACCCTGGATTTTGGCAATACTGAGTTTTGAACAGAGAGTTGTGCGACTGCGAGGCTGCACTCGTGCCACTAGCACAAATCAAGTCACGCGATCGCGTGCCCCACGTGTCCGCGTCACCCAACCTTATTGCGCACCACGCGACCGTGTCACCCACGCGACCGCGTCGCCAGCGTCGCATAACCTATCCAGATTAGTGCCAATTTTCTTATCTTTTCTTTTCTAATCCTAATTTCTTCCTTCTCTCTCCTTTCTCACTTTCTTTTTCTTCTTCTCATCCTTTTTTCCCTCTCATTCTATTTTATTTAATTTATTTGCATACTTTCGTTCATTGCATTATTTTCATTGGTGTTAGAAATTTATTTGAGTCATTATTTTTATATATTTTTGGATTATTAAAATGGTTTGACAATTATATATTACTTTTTAAAGGGTTGCTTGCATGTTCAATTTAATACTTTCAAATAGCTTATTTACTATGCACGCTATGTGTTTGTGAAAACGTCCGTATGGCATTGTGCACTATTTTTATGATTTCTTTTAATCTACTATTATAAATGCTTGTTTTTCACAAAACCCCTTTCATGTTTATTGATTAAATATAATTGTTATTACAAACATGTTGATAGTTTGAAAGACTTGGTAATCTAATTTGGACATTGAATGCTTGATCTATGCTACTCATGGCTTTACCAGCATGCCAATAAACACCTTGCATTCACTTGACATCATATGCACTAGCTACTTTCCATTGATGACTTTTCACATGTACTCGTGAGCATGTGATAATGTCAGTATATCTTAATGTGCATTGATTTTCACCTTTCCCTCTCTCTTCCTTGCTCTAACCCTTAGCTTTAAAAAGTCACTTTCTTTTTTCCTTTTCAGGATGGCCACCAAGAAGGGTAAAGAGAAAGCTACTCACAAACTACCGGCAAGGAAAGGAACAAAAAGAGCCCCAGCTGAGGAACCACAACCCCCGTCCACTTGCAAATCTCAGCACGCACCGAGGACGGTGCAATCTTTAAGTGTGGGGAGATCGATACCGATCTCCATGGGTTAGTTACTCCTCTATCTCAACACCAATGATTTATTTTCCTTATTCATTGTTGCATTTGCATGTTTGATTGCATATTTGTTTAATTTTTTTGCATATTTTACCACTTGGTTGAAGTAATATTTTCTTTTTCAAAGAAAATTTTTAGAGAATTTCACTAATTTGAATAAAATTTAATGTTACACTTGTTTGAAGAGATATTATACTGGAACATGGTTTAGAGCTTGAACACACAAAACCTGTGAGATTTTTGAGCCTATTTGAATTGGTTGCATTTTATCAACCAAAAATTTTGTTTTAGTGTGTATTTTTTCTCTCTAAAATTGTGATCTTTGTCTTGCTTAATTCTATATTTCCATGATTTGATGTGTGCATACACTTACATGATTGAGGCCTTTGTTTCACTGAGCTTGCATACCCATATGGCCTTACCTTTTATTATCCTTTGCAAACGAATTTGAGCCTATTTTACCCCTTTGTTCTTTACTTTAGCACATCATTAACTCTAAGCGGAAAACAATAATGTCCTTAATTTGAATCCTTAGTTAGCTTAGACTAGTGAGAGTGCTTATGATTTAAGTGTGGGAAATTGGGTTTGGAAATATTTGGTTTGAGAAATGAGTATGTTAGAATTTCCTAAAAATGTGAAAGAAATGTTTAAGACATGTTCATGCATTCAATAAATTAATCATAAGCATTGAGAAAAATAAAAGAAAAAGAAAAAAATATATATATATAAAAAAAAGAGAGAGAAAAAGAAAAGAAAAAGTGCAAATAAGAGAAAGGGGACAAAATGCCCCAAAGTAAGTGGTGAAAGCAATGCATATGTACTGTACTTAGAATTAGAATGCATGAATAATGTAGAAAACATGGTTGATGGATAGTTAGAATTTGTATTGTGATTACATGGATTGTCTAAAGTTAGGTGGAAAGTTTAAGTTAATTAAGGATTCAGATTTTAGTCTATTTGACCAAATACAATCCTACCTTAACCCTAACCCCATTACAACCCTTAAAAGACCTCTTGATATGTATATCTGTACATTAAATTTATGTTGATTGTTAGATGAAGAGCAAGCCTTAGAAAGCAAGGTTAGTAGAGAATTGAGAGATCGAACCTTAAACACCTGAGTGATTAGAGTGTATACACTACCAGTAAGGGTTCGATGCTCAATTCCTTGTTCCCTAGTTTCATAAGCTATTTTCGTCTACAAGTCTATTTGTGCTTCATTTTTATGATTTGAATTAGTGAAATCCAGTTCATATTTGTTCTTGAAAGATTTGTTTATTTTTAACCAAGTAGGTAGAAACATCTTAGCATGTAGTTACATTCATAGGTTGCATTGCATACTCTCTATCATTCCTCTTCATCTTTATAGTTTCTCTTGAGCTTAGCATGAGGACATGCAAATGTTTAAGTGTGGGGAGGTTGATAAACCTCTATTTTATGGTTTATCTTGTGCTCATTTGAGTGGTTTTTATCAACTTTTTACCCACTTATTCATACTATTTGCATGATTTTACATTTGCCTTCCTAATTATGTGCTTTGATTGAAAACATGCTTCTTTGATCTTATATTTGCTTATTATTAATCCTCTCTTATCACCATTAGATACCTTGATATGTGTGTTAAGTGTTTTCAGATATTATAGGGCAGGAATGACTTGGAGGATGGAAAGGAAGCATGCAAAAGTGGAAGGAATACAAGAAGATGAAGAAGTTGCTAAGCTGTCCAACCTGACCTCTTCGCACTCAATTGGCTATAACTTTAACTACAGAAGTCCAAACGATGCGGTTCCAGTTGCGTTAGAAAGCTAACGTCCGGGGCTTCGATTTGATATATAATAGGCTATAGTTTCCCTGAGGCTAGGCGATACGACCGCGTGATCCATAAGGCTGCATCGCAGTGATGGGAATCCAGCGTGGTTGAATTCGAGACCAGCGAATTCTGGGCTATTTCTGACCCAATTTGCGGCCCAAAAAACACAGATTAGAGGCTATAAAGTGGGAGAATGCATCCATTCATAGGGGGCTTTCATATTCACAATTTTAGGAGTAGATGTAGTTTTAGAGAGAGAGGTTCTCTCCTCTCTCTTAGGATTAGGATTTAGGACTTCTCTTAGTTTTAGGAGTGACTCTCAATCCAGGTTCAATGTTCTTTTATTTCTTTTCTCATTTTTGTTTATGACTCTCTATGTTTAGATTAATTTTCTATTTAATATATTTTGAGATATTTCAGATTTATGATTGCTTTCTTTTATCTATATAAATAATTTGGATTTTTCCTTTTTGGCTTGGGTCAAGTAATTAGTAACACTTGAGCTGTCAAATAAAACAGTGGTTGAAATTGGCAGATTCTGATTGCACTAGGATTGCTCTAAAGCTAGTCTCTCCACAAGAGTTGACTAGGACTTGAGAATCAAGCTAATCAGTCCACTTAACTTTCCTTTGTTTAGTAAAGGTTAACAAAGTGGGATTAAAATCCAATTCTCATCACAATTGATAAGGATATGACTTCCAATTCTTCATATCTTGCCAAGAGATTTTATTAGTATTATTTTATTTTACTTGTCATATAACATATTCCCACCTTACTTCTTAAAACCACAAATTTACAATCTCCATAACCAATAATAAGAACATACTTCCCTGCAATTCCTTGAGAAGACGACCCGAGGTTTAAATACTCGGTTATCAATTTTAAAGGGATTTGTTACTTGTGACAACCAAAACGTTTGTAAGAAAGGTTGATTGCTTGGTTTAGTAACTATACTTACATCGAGAGTTTATTATAACCTCTAAACCATCAATCCTTAGTTCTTCAAAATGGCGCCGTTGCCGGGGAATTGCAAACGTGTGCCTTATTACTGGTTATTGTAAATATTTGCTTTTTGATCTGTTTTTATTTTTATTTTTATTTGTTCACTTTTTTGTAAATTAAGAGGTTATTGATTTTTATTTTAAAATTTTTATCTTATCTTATCTTATTTCAAAAGTCAAATTTCAAATTTCAAAAAAATTCAAATTTCAAAAATTTAAAATTCAAATTTCAAAATTTAATTTTCAAATTCAAAATTTAAATAACCTTTTAATTTTAATTTGTTTTTATTTTTTTTTATTTTTATTTTCTACTATGAACTCTCACCCCTTTGGCTATGAGTCTGGTTACAATAATGTTACAGGAAGAAGAAATTACAATTAGAGCAGGCATCAAGGTTGGAACAATCAAAGATGGGAGGAGCCACAAGGATTTGATCAACCCTCATGGAAACAACCACCTCCAATGGACTATCAACCACCACCACCATATGCCTATGAACACTTTTCTCAACATAACTTTGAACCACCACACTCACAAGCCTCTTTCCGCCATTCACCTCCATATGACCCTAACCCTCAACCACCATACCAACCACCTTATGAGCCATATGAACCATATATAGAACCACCCCAATTCCAACCCTATTACTCACAAGAACCACCACTTCAATATTCATCATCACCATATCCATCAATCCAAGAGCAATATGATCCTATTTATGAAAGCCGAGTGCATCAAGAGACAAAGGATTGTTTCAAGGAAACAGTGGATCGATTTCAAACAACCATTCGACAACTGGAGCAAGTAGTAATTCAATGGGTTTCTAGGCGCTCAAATATACATGGATCAGCCACAGCCCCATGTGAACAGTCTAACGAAGAGCGTAGCATGAAGGGGATACCAGAAACTCCAGTGGACAAGACAGAGAATGAATTCGTACTTGAACAAGTAGAAGAAGCTGTCATTGTTCAAGAAGAAGAGTTGGTTGAAGACTTAGGAGATGCAGAACCTCCAAGGGAAAGTCGAGTCATAGAACCCCTTTCAAGACATTTGAAATTGATGCTGAGGAGGGTGTACAACCTCCAAAGCATATCACAGTTGAAGACTTGGAAGAGGTTGATCAAGAGATGGAGATTCAAGAAGAAGAAAAAGCACAACCTCCCATGCCCTTGGAAAGTAATGAAGAGGAGATTGAATTGGAAGAGAGCTACCAAGAGGAAGAGGTTGAAATTGAAGAAGCTTGCAAAGAGGTGGTAATTATCAGAGAAGAGCACAAGGGAGTGGAGCTTGCAATTTAATTGAAAATACCTCCCCCTAAGTTGCCATCATCCTTCACAACATTCAAGTGGGTAAATTTCATATCCCTTAGCTTTCTAATCCCACTTGAATATAGGCTACTGGAGACGGATGGTCAACTTAGAACTCTTTGTGGCATTAAGAGTAAGAGGAAGATGGTCAGTGGTAAGAATTGTCCTGCAAGGTTCATCATGGTTGGAAGCTTTAAGTTAAATGCAAGGGTTGGTGTAAAGCTCAACTGAATGGGTCTAGGAAGTTGTTTTTGGCCGCTTACGTGAGAATTCAGACTGCTTGCCACCCGGATGGAACAATATTGCTCAACCAAAAGACGAGTGCAAAGGCAAGGTCTGGGACCCCGGAATCCATTCTATCAATCACCACTCTTGGGGCCTGGTCACTTACTTTAACTTACTTGAAGGCTTTCTGCGCCAAGTTTGGGACCCCGGAGGTTACTGGAGATACAAACATTGGTGGAGATTCCTGGATGAATACAAGCATAAGCCACCATAACAGGAAGCTCATCAAATGTCCAACTTAAGGACTCTAACTAAAAGTGCTAGGTGGGAGACAACCCACCATGGTATGATCGTTCCTTTTTCATTTTTTATTTAGTTTTATTTGATTTCAAGTTTTATTTTATTTTATTGAACCAGGAGTTTTGCATCACTTTCATATTAACACTGCATTCTGCATCTTTTCAGACCAAAAAAAAAAAAGAAAAGCGAGCACACGACGCGATTGCATCAGCGACGCGTCCGCGTCGCAAGGAGATGGGAGACAATATTAATATGAACAGAGAGTTTCGCAGGAGCAGCGCTGGAGGCGTGCCAATGGCATAAATCACCCCACGCGACCGCGTCGCTGACGCGACCTTGTCAAATGGGAATAATGGCCTCCCAAGCGACCGCGTCACCCACGCAGCCGCGTGACCTAAAATCGGCGCAAAAAGGGTGTATGGCAGAAAGTTGAGCTGGAGTTGGGCTGGAGCCGTGCTAGTAGCACAATCCCTACCACGCGAACGCGTCACCCACGCGTCCGCGTCATATTGGAAATAAGGCCACCCGCGCGATCGCGTCGACCACGCGACCGCGTCACCCTGGATTTTGGCAATACTGAGTTTTGAACAGAGAGTTGTGCGACCGCGAGGCTGCACTCGTGCCACTAGCACAAATCAAGTCACGCGATCGCGTGCCCCACGTGTCCGCGTCACCCAACCTTATTGCGCACCACGCGACCGCGTCACCCATGCGACCGCGTCGCCAGCGTCGCATAACCTATCCAGATTAGTGCCAATTTTCTTATCTTTTCTTTTCTAATCCTAATTTCTTCCTTCTCTCTCCTTTCTCACTTTCTTTTTCTTCTTCTCATCCTTTTTTCCCTCTCATTCTATTTTATTTAATTTATTTGCATACTTTCGTTCATTGCATTATTTTCATTGGTGTTAGAAATTTATTTGAGTCATTATTTTTATATATTTTTGGATTATTAAAATGGTTTGACAATTATATATTACTTTTTAAAGGGTTGCTTGCATGTTCAATTTAATACTTTCAAATAGCTTATTTACTATGCACGCTATGTGTTTGTGAAAACGCCCGTATGGCATTGTGCACTATTTTTATGATTTCTTTTAATCTACTATTATAAATACTTGTTTTTCACAAAACCCCTTTCATGTTTTATTGATTAAATATAATTGTTATTACAAACATGTTGATAGTTTGAAAGACTTGGTAATCTAATTTGGACATTGAATGCTTGATCTATGCTACTCATGGCTTTACCAGCATGCCAATAAACACCTTGCATTCACTTGTCATCATATGCACTAGCTACTTTCCATTGATGACTTTTCACATGTACTCGTGAGCATGTGATAATGTCAGTATATCTTAATGTGCATTAATTTTCACCTTTCCCTCTCTCTTCCTTGCTCTAACCCTTAGCTTTAAAAAGTCACTTTCTTTTTCCCTTTTCAGGATGGCCACCAAGAAGGGTAAAGAGAAAGCTACTCCCAAACTACCGGAAAGGAAAGGAACAAAAAGAGCCCCAGCTGAGGAACCACAACCTCCGTCCACTTGCAAATCTCAGCATGCACCGAGGACGGTGCAATCTTTAAGTGTGGGGAGATCGATACCGATCTCCATGGGTTAGTTACTCCTCTATCTCAACACCAATGATTTATTTTCCTTATTCATTGTTGCATTTGCATGTTTGATTGCATATTTGTTTAATTTTTTTGCATATTTTACCACTTGGTTGAAGTAATATTTTCTTTTTCAAAAAAAATTTTTAGAGAATTTCACTAATTTGAATAAAATTTAATGTTACACTTGTTTGAAGAGATATTATACTGGAACATGGTTTAGAGCTTGAACACACAAAACCTGTGAGATTTTTGAGCCTATTTGAATTGGTTGCATTTTATCAACCAAAAATTTTGTTTTAGTGTGTATTTTTTCTCTCTAAAATTGTGATCTTTGTCTTGCTTAATTCTATATTTCCATGATTTGATGTGTGCATACACTTACATGATTGAGGCCTTTGTTTCACTGAGCTTACAAACCCATATGGCCTTACCTTTTATTATCCTTTGCAAACGAATTTGAGCCTATTTTACCCCTTTATTCTTTACTTTAGCACATCATTAACTCTAAGCAGAAAACAATAATGTCCTTAATTTGAATCCTTAGTTAGCTTAGACTAGTGAGAGTGCTTATGATTTAAGTGTGGGAAATTGGGTTTGGAAATATTTGGTTTGAGAAATGAGTATGTTAGAATTTCCTAAAAATGTGAAAGAAATGTTTAGGACATGTTCATGCATTCAATAAATTAATCATATGCATTGAGAAAAATAAAAGAAAAAGAAAAAAAAAAAAAAAATATATATATATATATATATATATATATATATATATATATATAAAAGAGAGAGAAAAAGAAAAGAAAAAGTGCAAATAAGAGAAAGGGGACAAAATGCCCCAAAGTAAGTGGTGAAAGCAATGCATATGTACTGTACTTAGAATTAGAATGCATGAATAATGTAGAAAACATGGTTGATGGATAGTTAGAATTTGTATTGTGATTACATGGATTGTCTAAAGTTAGGTGGAAAGTTTAAGTAAATTAAGGATTCAGATTTTAGTCCATTTGACCAAATACAATCCTAACTTCACCCTAACCCCATTACAACCCTTAAAAGACCTCTTGATATGTATATCTGTGCATTAAATTTATGTTGATTGTTAGATGAAGAGCAAGCCTTAGAAAGCAAGGTTAGTAGAGAATTGAGAGATCAAACTTTAAACACCTGAGTGATTAGAGTGTATACACTACCAGTAAGGGTTCGATGCTCAATTCCTTGTTCCCTAGTTTCATAAGCTATTTTCGTCTACAAGTCTATTTGTGCTTCATTTTTATGATTTGAATTAGTGAAATCCAGTTCATATTTGTTCTTGAAAGATTTGTTTATTTTTAACCAAGTAGGTAGAAACATCTTAGCATGTAGTTACATTCATAGGTTGCATTGCATACTCTCTATCATTCCTCTTCATCTTTATAGTTTCTCTTGAGCTTAGCATGAGGACATGCTAATGTTTAAGTGTGGGGAGGTTGATAAACCTCTATTTTATGGTTTATCTTGTGCTCATTTGAGTGGTTTTTATCAACTTTTTACCCACTTATTCATACTATTTGCATGGTTTTACATTTGCCTTCCTAATTATGTGCTTTGATTGAAAACATGCTTCTTTGATCTTATATTTGCTTATTATTAATCCTCTCTTATCACCATTAGATACCTTGATATGTGTGTTAAGTGTTTTCAGATATTATAGGGCAGGAATGACTTGGAGGATGGAAAGGAAGCATGCAAAAGTGGAAGGAATACAAGAAGATGAAGAAGTTGCTAAGCTGTCCAACCTGACCTCTTCGCACTCAAACGGCTATAACTTTAACTACAGAAGTCCAAATGATGCGGTTCCAGTTGCGTTAGAAAGCTAACGTCCGGGGCTTCGATTTGATATATAATACGTTATAGTTTCCCTGACGCTAGGCGACACGACCGCGTGATCCATAAGGCTGCGTCGCAATGACGGGAATCAAGCGTGGTTGAATTCGAGACCAGCGAATTCTGGGCTATTTCTGACCCAATTTGCGGCCCAAAAAACACAGATTAGAGGCTATAAAGTGGGAGAATGCATCCATTCATAGGGGGCTTTCATATTCACAATTTTAGGAGTAGATGTAGTTTTTAGAGAGAGAGGTTCTCTCCTCTCTCTTAGAATTAGGATTTAGGACTTCTCTTAGTTTTAGGAGTGACTCTCAATCCAGGTTCAATGTTCTTTTATTTCTTTTCTCAATTTTGTTTATGACTCTCTATGTTTATATTGATTTTCTATTTAATATATTTTGAGGTATTTCAGACTTATGATTGCTTTCTATTATCTATATAAATAATTTGGATTTTTCCTTTTTGGCTTGGGTCAAGTAATTAGTAACACTTGAGCTGTCAAATAAAACAGTGGTTGAAATTGGCAGATTCTGATTGCACTAGGATTGCTCTAAAGCTAGTCTCTCCACAAGAGATGACTATGACTTGAGAATCAAGCTAATCAGTCCACTTAACTTTCCTTTGTTTAGTAAAGGTTAACAAAGTGGGATTAAAATCCAATTCTCATCACAATTGATAAGGATAGGACTTCCAGTTCTTCATATCTTGCCAAGAGATTTTATTAGTATTATTTTATTTTACTTGTCATATAACATATTCCCACCTTACTTCTTAAAACCCCAAATTTACAATCTCCATAACCATTAATAAGAACATACTTCCCTGCAATTCCTTGAGAAGACGACCCGAGGTTTAAATACTCGGTTATCAATTTTAAAGGGGTTTGTTACTTGTGACAACCAAAACGTTTGTAAGAAAGGTTGATTGCTTGGTTTAGTAACTATACTTACAACGAGAGTTTATTATGACCTCTAAACCATCAATCCTCAGTTCTTCAAAATGGCGCCGTTGCCGGGGAATTACAAACGTGTGCCTTATTACTAGTTATTGTAAATATTTGCTTTTTGATCTGTTTTTATTTTTATTTTTATTTGTTCACTTTTTCGTAAATTAAGAGGTTATTGATTTTTATTTATAATTTTTATCTTATCTTATCTTATTTCAAAAGTCAATTTTCAAATTTCAAAAAAATTCAAATTTCAAAAATTTAAAATTCAAATTTCAAAATTTAATTTTCAAATTCAAAATTTAAATAACCTTTTAATTTCAATATGTTTTTATTTTTTTTTTATTTTTATTTTCTACTATGAACTCTCACCCCTTTGGCTATGAGTCTGGTTACAATAATGTTACAGGAAGAAGAAATTACAATGAGAGCAGGCATCAAGGTTGGAACAATCAAAGATGGGAGGAGCCACAAGGATTTGATCAACCCTCATGGAAACAACCACCTCCAATGGACTATTAACCACCACCACCATATGCCTATGAACACTTTTCTCAACATAACTTTGGACCACCACACTCACAAGCCTCTTTCCACCATTCACCTCCATATGACCCTAACCCTCAACCACCATACCAACCACCTTATGAGCCATATGAACCATATATAGAACCACCTCAATTCCAACCCTATTCCTCCCAAGAACCACCACTTCAATATTCATCATCTCCATATCCATCAATCCAAGAGCAATATGATCCTATTTATGAAAGCCGAGTGCATCAAGAGACAAAGGATCGTTTCAAGAAAACAGTGGATCGATTTCAAACAACCATTCGACAACTGGAGCAAGTAGTAATTCAATGGGTTTCTAGGCACTCAAATACACAAGGATCAGCCACAGCCCCATGTGAACAGTCTAACAAAGAGCGTAGCATGAAGGGGATACCAGAAACTCCAGTGGACAAGACAGAGAATGAATTCGTACTTGAACAAGTAGAAGAAGCTGTCATTGTTCAAGAAGAAGAGTTGGTTGAAGACTTAGGAGATGCAGAACCTCCATGGGAAAGTCCAGTCATAGAACCCCTTTCAAGACATTTGAAATTGATGCTGAGGAGGGTGTACAACTTCCAAAGCATATCACAGTTGAAGACTTGGAAGAGGTTGATCAAGAGATGGAGATTCAAGAAGAAGAAGAAGCACAACCTCCCATGCCCTTGGAAAGCAATGAAGAGGAGATTGAATTGGAAGAGAGCTACCAAGAGGAAGAGGTTGAAATTGAAGATGCTTGCAAAGAGGTGGTAATTATCAGAGAAGAGCACAAGGGAGTGGAGCTTGCAATTTAATTGAAAATACCTCCCCCTAAGTTGCCATCATCCTTCACAACATTCAAGTGGGTAAATTTCATATCCCTTAGCTTTCTAATCCCACTTGAATATGGGCTACTGGAGACGGATGGTCAACTTAGAACTCTTTGTGGCATTAAGAGTAAGAGGAAGATGGTCAGTGGTAAGAATTGTCCTGCAAGGTTCATCATGGTTGGAAGCTTTAAGTTTAAATGCAAGGGTTGGTTTAAAGCTCAACTGAATGGGTCTAGGAAGTTGTTTTTGGCCGCTTACGTGAGAATTCAGACTGCTTGCCACCCGGATGGAACAATATTGCTCAACCAAAAGACGGGTGCAAAGGCAAGGTCTGGGACCCCGGAATCTATTCTATCAATCACCACTCTTGGGGCCTGGTCACTTGCTTTAACTTACTTGAAGGCTTTCTGCGCCAAGTTTGGGACCCCGGAGGTTACTGGAGATACAAACATTGGTGGAGATTCCTGGATGAATACAAGCATAAGCCACCATAACAGGAAGCTCATCAAATGTCCAACTTAAGGACTCTAACTAAAAGTGCTAGGTGGGAGACAACCCACCATGATATGATCGTTCCTTTATCATTTTTTATTTAGTTTTATTTTCTTTCAAGTTTTATTTTATTTTATTGAACTAGGAGTTTTGCATCACATTCATATTAACACTGCATTCTGCAGCTTTTCAGACCAAAAAAAAAAAGAAAAGCGAGCGCAAGACGCGATCGCATCAGCGACGCGTCCGCGTCGCAAGGAGATGGGAGACAATATTAATAGGAACAGAGAGTTTCGCAGGAGCAGCGCTGGAGGCGTGCCAATGGCATAAATCACCCCACGCGACCGCGTCGCTGACGCGACCGTGTCATATGGGAATAATGGCCTCCCAAGCGACCGCGTCACCCACGCGGCCGCGTGACCTGAAATCGGCACAAAAAGGGTGTATGGCAGAAAGTTGAACTGGAGTTGGGCTGGAGCCGTGCTAGTAGCACAAGCCTTGCCACGCGAATGCGTCACCCACGCGTCCGCGTCATATTGGAAATAAGGCCACCCGCGCGATCACGTCGACCACGCGACCGCGTCACCCTGGATTTTGGCAATACTGAGTTTTGAACAGAGAGTTGTGCGACCGAGAGGCTGCACTCGTGCCACTAGCACAAATCAAGTCACGCGATCGCGTACCCCACGCGTCTGCGTCACCCAACCTTATCGCGCACCACGCGGCTGCGTCACCCACGCGACCGCGTCGCCAGCATCGCATACCTATCCAGATTAGTGCCAATTTTCTTATCTTTTCTTTTCTAATCCTAATTTCTTCCTTCTCTCTCCTTTCTCACTTTCTTTTTCTTCTTCTCATGCTTTTTTCCCTCTCATTCTATTTTATTTAATTTATTTGCATACTTTCATTCATTGCATTATTTTCATTGGTGTTAGAAATTTATTTGAGTCATTATTTTTATATATTTTTGGATTATTAAAATGGTTTGACAATTATATATTACTTTTTAAAGGGTTGCTTGCATGTTCAATTTAATACTTTTAAATAGCTTATTTACCATGCACGCTATGTGTTTGTGAAAATGCCCGTATGGCATTGTGCACTATTTTTAAGATTTCTTTTAATCTACTATTATAAATGCTTGTTTTTCACAAAACCCCTTTCATGTTTTATTGATTAAATATAATTGTTATTACAAACATGTTGATAGTTTGAAAGACTTGGTAATCTAAGTTGGACATTGAATACTTGATCTATGCTACTCATGCCTTTGCCAGCATGCCAATAAACACCTTGCATTCACTTGTCATCATATGCACTAACTACTTTCCATTGATGACTTTTCACATGTACTCGCGAGCATGTGATAATGTCAGTATATCTTAATGTGCATTGATTACCACCTTTCCCTCTCTCTTCCTTGCTCTAACCCTTAGCTTTAAAAAGTCACTTTCTTTTTCCCTTTTCAGGATGGCCACCAAGAAGGGTAAAGAGAAAGCTACTCCCAAACTACCGGCAAGGAAAGAAACAAAAAAAGCCCCAGCTGAGGAACCACAACCCCCGTCCACTTGCAAATCTCAGCATGCACCGAGGACGGTGTAATCTTTAAGTGTGGGGAGATCGATACCGATCTCCATGGGTTAGTTACTCCTCTATCTCAACACCAATGATTTATTTTCCTTATTCATTGTTGCATTTGCATGTTTGATTGCATATTTGTTTAATTTTTTTGCATATTTTACCACTTGGTTGAAGTAATATTTTCTTTTTCAAAGAAATTTTTTAGAGAATTTCACTAATTTCAATAAAATTTAATGTTACACTTGTTTGAAGAGATATTATACTGGAACATGGTTTATAGCTTGAACACACAAAACCTGTGAGATTTTTGAGCCTATTTGAATTGGTTGCATTTTATCAACCAAAAATTTTGTTTTAGTGTGTATTTTTCTCTCTAAAATTGTGATCTTTGTCTTGCTTAATTCTATATTTCCATAATTTGATGTATGCATACACTTACATGATTAAGGCCTTTGTTTCACTGAGCTTACATACCCATATGGCCTTACCTTTCATTATCCTTTGCAAACCAATTTGAGTCTGTTTTACCCCTTTGTTCTTTACTTTAGCACATTATTAACTCTAAGCAGAAAACAATAATGTCCTTAATTTGAATCCTTAGTTAGCTTAGACTAGTGAGAGTGCTTATGATTTAAGTGTGGGAAATTGGGTTTGGAAATATTTTGTTTGAGAAATGAGTATGTTAGAATTTCCTAAAAATGTGAAAGAAATGTTTAGGACATATTCATGCATTCAAAAATTAATCATATGCATTGAGAAAAACAAAAGAAAAAGAAAAAAATATATATATAAAAAAAGAGAGAAAAAAAGAAAAGAAAAAGTGCAAATAAGAGAAAGGGGACAAAATGCCCCAAAGTAAGTGGTGAAAGCAATGCATATGTACGGTACTTAGAATTAGAATGCATGAATAATGTGGAAAACATGGTTGATGGATAGTTAGAATTTGTATTGTGATTACATGGATTGTCTAAAGTTAGGTGGAAAATTTAAGTTAATTAAAGATTCAGATTTTAGTCCACTTGACTAAATACAATCCTACCTTCACCCTAACCCCATTACAACCCTTAAAAGACCTCTTGATATGTATATCTGTGCATTAAATTTATGTTGATTGTTAGATGAAGAGCAAGCCTTAGAAAGCAAGGTTAGTAGAGAATTGAGAGATCGAACCTTAAACACCTGAGTGATTAGAGTGTATACACTACCAGTAAGGGTTCGATGCTCAATTCCTTGTTCCCTACTTTCATAAGCTATTTTCTTCTACATGTCTATTTGTGCTTCATTTTTATGATTTGAATTAGTGAAATCCAGTTCATATTTGTTCTTGAAAGATTTTTTTATTTTTAACCAAGTAGGTAGAAACATCTTAGCATGTAGTTACATTCATAGGTTGCATTGCATACTCTCTATCATTCCTCTTCATCTTTATAGTTTCTTTTGTGCTTAGCATGAGGACATGCTAATGTTTAAGTGTGGGGAGGTTGATAAACCTCTATTTCATGGTTTATCTTGTGCTCATTTGAGTGGTTTTTATCAACTCTTTATCCACTTATTCATACTATTTGCATGGTTTTACATTTGCCTTCCTAATTATGTGCTTTGATTGAAAACATGCTTCTTTGATCTTATATTTGCTTATTATTAATCCTCTCTTATCACCATTAGATACCTTGATATGTGTGTTAAGTGTTTTCAGATATTATAGGGCAGGAATGACTTGGAGGATGGAAAGGAAGCATGCAAAAGTGGAAGGAATACAAGAAGATGAAGAAGTTGCTAAGCTGTCCAGCCTGACCTCTTCGCACTCAAACGTCTATAACTTTAGCTACAGAGGTCCAAACGACTCGGTTTCAGTTGCGTTGGAAAGCTAACGTCTGGGGCTTCGACTTGATATATAATATGCTATAGTTTCCCTAATGCTAGATGACGCGACCGCGTGATCCATGCGGCCGTGTCGCAGTGACAGAAATCCAGCATGGTTGAATTTGAGACCAGCGAATTCTGGGCTATTTCTGACCCAGTTTGCGGCCCAAAAAACACAGATTAAAGGCTATAAAGTGGGGGAATGCATCCATTCTTAGGGGCTTTCATATTCACAATTTTAGAAGTAGATGTAGTTTTTAAAGAGAGAGGTTCTCTCCTCTCTCTTAGGATTAGGATTTAGGACTTCTCTTAGTTTTAGGAGTGACTCTCAATTCAGGTTCAATGTTCTTTTATTTCTTTTCTCAT
This sequence comes from Arachis hypogaea, assembly GCF_003086295.3. Classification (NCBI taxonomy): domain Eukaryota; kingdom Viridiplantae; phylum Streptophyta; class Magnoliopsida; order Fabales; family Fabaceae; genus Arachis; species Arachis hypogaea. Next base: position 53,864,417 of record NC_092050.1, read on the forward strand.
TTTTGTTTATGACTCTCTATGTTTAGATTGATTTTCTATTTAATATATTTTGAGGTATTTCAGACTTATGATTGCTTTCTTTTATCTATATAAATAATTTGGATTTTTCCTTTTTGGCTTGGGTCAAGTAATTGGTAACACTTGAGCTGTCAAATAAAACAGTGGTTGAAATTGGCAGATTCTGATTGTACTAGGATTGCTCTAAAGCTAGTCTCTCCACAAGAGTTGACTAGGACTTGAGAATCAAGCTAATCAGTCCACTTAACTTCCTTTGTTTAGTAAAGGTTAACAAACTGGGATTAAAATCCAATTCTCATCACAATTGATAAGGATAGGACTTCCAGTTCTTCATATCTTGCCAAGAGATTTTATTAGTATTATTTTATTTTACTTGTCATATAACATATTCCCACCTTACTTCTTAAAACCACAAATTTACAATCTCCATAACCAATAATAAGAACATACTTCCCTGCAATTCCTTGAGAAGACGACCCGAGGTTTAAATACTCGGTTATCAATTTTAAAGGGGTTTGTTACTTGTGACAACCAAAACGTTTGTAAGAAAGGTTGATTGCTTGGTTTAGTAACTATACTTACAACGAGAGTTTATTATAACCTCTAAACCATCAATCCTCAGTTCTTCACTCATCTCCTTTTATTCTTCTTGTTTCCTCCACTTTGCATGCTCTTCTTCTAATTTCTCCAATCCATTCCTACCTTATACACCTGGAATCACTCACAAACAATATCAAGGCATTGAATGGAAGGCGAATGGAATAAAATAGATTCAATTAGGCATAAAAGAGCATATTTTCATAATTAAGCGCCATTTGCAAGGAAAGTTCAAAAGCATGCTATTCAAAGGAATAAGTGTGAGCTTATGTGATGAAAATCCATTCAATTCTAACCAAAAGTCATCATCAAATATGGATTCATCAATTTCCCCACACTTAATAACTAGCATGTTCTCATACTAAACACACACAAAGGAGATAGATGAAAGGGAGAATGACTTATGCTATATACTACTTAAATGCATGCAACTATCCTAAGACTAATCGCTATGTGTACTACGATGAGAGTTGGTAGAAATAAACCATGAAATTCCAATCCATCACAAGAAAAACATTAGGGCCAATACAACGAGTTCATGCATTAAGATCAATGTCCAAAGAATTGAATTGAAGTTATCAAAACTATCCAATTAAACAACTTGCAAAAGGATACAATATGAGGCGTAAGAACATAGAATTGAGCAATCGAACCCCTCACCGGATGTGTATCCACTCGATTCGCTCAGTGTTTAGGGTTTAACCACTCAACTCTCCTTTTTTCATGCTTTTAAAGATTTACAAGTCATCTAACAATCAACTAGTATTTAATGCATGAATGGCAAGTATCACGAGGTCTTCAGAGGGATGTAATGGGGCTAGGGTCTAGGTAGGATGAATTATGGTCAAGTGGACTTAAAGAATTAGTTCCTTGATTAGCTTGAGTATCCACCTAATCCTACATCACCTATGTGCACATAACAATACAACCTCTCTACCCATTTTCTTTTTTTCTATCTCACATTCACTCATGCATTTTCTTTTCAAACATGGCATATGCATCCTTTATTTACTCTTTTTATTTTATACTTTGCTATGTACAAGTTTTTTTTATTTTAAATTGAACCATGAATGCATATGTTTTAATTAATGAAATGCGTGAGCATTACCTAATTGCCCAAAGAGTTTTTCACAAAGAGTTCATGCCTTTATCACCAATGTTTCCTAAAATTTCCCCCACACTTAGAATTTAAATACTAATCCACCCAAGCTAATCAAAGAGTAATTCAGGGACATCAATGGTTTTCCGCTTAAGGGGAGTAATGTGCTATTATTAGAACAAAAGGGGATTCATAAGCTCAAAGGGGTTCACAAAGGTGAATGTAAGGGTTGGCCATATAGAATCATGCTAAATGCATCCAAACACAAATACAGGACATAAAGAATCATGCAAATCAATGATCACAATAAAAAAGGAGTATAATCACACACAAGAACAATATTATGGTTGAAAAGTGCAACCATCTATTAAAGCTCAAATCTCCCAAGGCATGTTGTTCTAGCTCTTTTTCATGTTATACAAACAAAATACTCCAATCAAGTTGGTAAATACAATTTTTCTTCAATCTAATCAATGGTATGGCCTAAAAAGGTTTCATGGAAATTCCTTGGTGTTTCACCAACTTATTCATTATATCATGCAATATGCAAATATTAACTACTAAATATCCATAAATGATAAAGAAATATTTACAGCAAACTAAACAAGATGCAATAGAAAAACTACTCAAAATGAAGAAAAAGTACTACAAGAAACATTGAAAAGTGTCTTTAAAAGAGAAACTTTTACTCCCATTGAAGTCATCGATCCTCCCCACACTTAATTTGTGCACGGTCCTCCGTGCATGCTCACGATCCGGGAGGATGAAGAGGGGCCACCTTCAGCTGGTGGACTCAAGAGTGGGATGGTCAACTGCCTCATGCTCCTCCCCAGTTAGCTCGGATGAAGCTCTAGGAATCGGGCCGGGGTCTCTTCCTTCTAGCTTTGCCGCTATCCACTCAAAATGTTTGTGCTCTAAATGGTCCATATGGTAGATATCGTGCAAGATGTCTCGGAATAGATCCAGAAGGGGTCGAAAAAATGGTAAAGCAGTTGATGAAGTTGGTAGACTTGAAGGGGGTGCTATGGGTGTCTTCTTCTTGGAGGGTGTTGTCTTTGTTGATCTCTCCAAATCTCCCCTCGGAATGAATTTGTTGCCTCTAAAAACTCTGAACATGATGTCCATTGGTCGCCTTTCTACCCCGGTTGCATTTGCTAAGCGCATCACCATCGACGGAAATGGAATGCTGATATTCTTCTTCTCAACCAATTTCCAAATCGATTTGCGCAATAAGAGCAAGATGGCTATATGCTTCCCTTGCAGAATAGCCCAAAACAGCAAAGCAGTTCTAAATCTTACATGGGTAGTGTGGGTGCTCGGGATGATGTAGTCTGCCACAATCTAATGCCATATACGAGCTTCAGCATTCAAATCAGAGTATGCAATACTAGTAGGAACAGAATTCCTCCCCTTGCTATACTCCCAAGATGCACCAGGATGGCCTATTCTCTCAAGAATAGGAGTCAGAGATACTTTTCCTTTGAGGACATCCACTTTTATCTTGACATATTCATCCTCCTCAAGTGGAATGTGGGGGATGGTCAGAATAGCTTCTAGAGCTTGATTGGATGTATCCAACATCTTTCCCCAGAGGAAAAATGACTTCACTTCCCAAGCTTGGTAATTCGCATAAAATTCCCGCACCATAGTCTCATTGACTTCAATGGGTTCTCGCTCGAGAAACTCCCAATGAAGCAAGGCGATCCTTTGGTGAATAGTCGCCTTGTATTGGCTTGGAACCTTCAAGGGCCGCTCCCAATGGATTGTACGCTTCTCAATAGTCTCGTATTGAGATTCGGCTCTTCGGTTAACCAAGGTATCCGGTTTATGACCTTGGCGATGTTGCCAAATAGCAAGAAAGTGAGCGGTGGTTTGCTCGACCGGCAAAGTAACCGATGCCTTACCTTTCTTTCTCATCCTGAAAATACAAACAAAAGAATTTTAAGACCATAGGGCAACAATAAAGTAATATCAATGAGGAAGCACTAACAATGTTAAAAGAGCTTATATAAGTAGTGTGATTTACAAGAAACACGGTGTGTATATTCCAATGATGCGCGTGGTTGGAACACACACACCGGCCGGATATCACGGCAATCACACCCTTAAGGCAATTCACATCTCAAAGCTTCATGACTGAGTGCTCAAATTGCAAATATAAAACAGAGAAATGCAAACAACTTCAAGCAAGAACCAAAAGGGAATTGTCAATTGTTCATCCTCAAGAAGTAGTACTCACACATACAATGTTCTTAAGTGGAAGTCCAAAAGATATTTGATCAAGACATCATCAAAAGTTGAACATTCGTAGAGTGGTTACTCACTTTAAATTCCAAGGTGAACAATGACTTAGATTACACCAACACAATGCATTTATAATCAAAATTTCACATCAACAAACAAGGAAATACATTGGTGATTTCAATTTTCTACCATCAAAAGTCATAATAGAAGTTGCACCATTCATACAATATGCCTACAAGAGATAAATTGAAAACATATGATGGCCAAGTCATATGAATCAAACAAAATGTTCATTGAGGCATTTTATCGAACATGTGGTATGCAATGTGCAAGTTTATCACAATTAAACTCAAATTTGATCATAACCAACCCAACAATCAAGCAACACACTTTGCAAATCAAAGAAACAACAAAGAAAGCAACTAATTAAAAGAGAGAAAGAAGGCAGCGAGGAAAGAAAAGAAGAAAAGAGAGGGCTGCCTCTCAACAGGGCAGGTCGCCCTGTTATTGCCCAGAACGCGTCTTGTGCGGAGGCATAGAGGCCTGTGCAAACGCACAGAGAGCGCAACTTTCAAAGGTTGCGAACACACACTGCGTGCGATCGTCGCGACCAGAGGGGTTGAAAAGGGACGTGCAGACGCAGATAGATGTGCGACCGCTCAGAAAAGATTTTTTTTTATCTTGAGGACAAAATCATGTGTGCGTGCACACACAGGTCCGTGCGCACGCACAGGGCTAGAAATGGGGGAGTTGTTCCCAAGCACAAGTTGTTCCCTCGCTCCCACCAGAGGGATCTAAAATTGGTGTGCAGACGCACACGTCTGTGTGGCCGCACAGATAAAGCACTAAAGGGAGCATGTGCAGACGCACGCAGCCGTGTACTCGCACAGGTCAAAGAAAACTGTGCAGCGCGCACACATAGGCTGTGCTGGCGCTGCGACCAGAGGGCATATCAAGGTGTGTGCAGACGCACAGGTGCGTGCGGCCGCACAGGCGACGAAAAACACAGTTTTGTGCGCACGCACAGGTGGGTGCAGACGCACAGATGCCCTATTTCCGAAAATTGTTTTCTCTTCAAAACTAAGGTTCCTACCCTTAGCATATCAACATACCAACCCCAAATCATTCAAACAAGCACAAAATCATAGTCCACAAGCAATTCAACTTATAGAACTCAAAATTTATGAAACAAAACCTAAGCTAACCATTTGACGAACGGAACTCTCGCGCGATCTAGAATTTTCACAAATAAATTCCCGTTTTAAGTATAGCTTCTAGACCGACAGAGAATCCTTTCGTACAAAAGTTTTGGTTGTCACAAGTAACAAAACCCAATAAAATTTATAACCGAAGTATTTAAACCTCGGGTCGTCTTCTCAAGGAATTGTAGGGTAGTATGATTTATTATTGGTTATGAAAAATTGTATATTTTTGGGTTTTTGGAAATAAGGGGCAAGTAATTTAAATGACAAGGAAAATAGATTGATAATAATAAAATCTCTTGGCAAGGTATAAGAACTAGAAATCCTATCCTAGTTATCCTTATCAGGTGTGATGAGAATTGGATTTTGCTCCCACTTAGTTAACCCTTACTAAATAGAGGAAAGTCAAGTGGACTAATTAATTTGATCCCTCAAGTCTTAGTCAACTCCTATGGAAACACTAGATTTAGAAGAATCTAAATTAATCCGCAATCCTAATTTCCACTCAACTGCTGAGTTTGATAACTCAAGTGTTACCAATTTCTTAACCAAAGCCAAAGGGAGAAAATCTACTTGAATAAAAATGCCTTCAGATGGGAAGCAGCAGTAACATAAATAAAAGAAAGAAATCTTAAATCTGAAATACCTAAAATTATATTAAATAAAGAAATCAACTCTAACATGAAGTTCATAAGCTAAATTTAAAAGATAAATAACAATTAAAGTAATAGAATAAATAAAAGTAGAAAGTAAATTAAAGGAACATTGAACCTGAGAAGAAGTTGAAATCCTAATCCTAAACTTGAGAGAGAGGAGAAAGCCTCTCTCTCTAAAACTACATCTAAAACCTAAAATTATGAATATGAATGTTGTCTCTAAGTTGTTGTTTGATTCCTCTATTCTCTGACTTATATTCTCTGTTTCTGGATTTGGAATTGGGCCGAAAAAGGGTCCAGAAATCATTGGGGGAGTTTTCTGCAGATTCCTGTACGTGGTGTCTGTCACGCGTTCGCGTGGGTCACGCATTCGCGTGATCTGGAGTTTTTCCTTGTCACGCGTACGCGTTAGTCATGCGTACGCGTCGTTTGTGTTATGCTCAAGGCACGTGTCCGCGTCAGTCACGCGTTTGCGTCGATGCCATTTCGCGCTAGGCACGCGTCCGCGTCATCCATGCGTCTGTGTTGCTGCGTTTTCTTTAAAACTCCATTTTTGTGCTTTTCTTCCATTTTTGTATGTTTCCTTTCTGTTCTTTAAGCCATTCCTGCTCTATGAGACCTGAAAATACTTAACACATAAATCACGGCATCGAATGGTAATAAATGATAATTAAAATTAATACTTTTAAAGCATAGGAAACATGTTTTCACACTTATCACATAATAAGGAAGGAAAAGTAAAACCATGCAATTCATATGAATAAGTGGGTGAAGAATTGATAAAAACATTCAATTTGAGCCCAAGATGAATCATAAAATAGGGGTTTATCAACCTCCCCACACTTAAACAATAGCATGTCCTCATGCTAACTCCAAGAGAAAGTGTAAAGTTAGAATGGTGGAATCTTATGCAATGCAATCTATTCTAAATGCAAACTACCTAAATGAATCATGCAATTCTAATTACTATCCACCTATATATATATATATATAGAGCTTACATGTGGTTAATTTGATTCATATTCTCCAAGTAATCATATATGTACAATTAAAACCAAGCCATATTAAAATACATTCACAATTGAGTTGGGTTAAAATATTTCACAAACTTGTAAGACAATTAAATAATCAGATTTGGATATTTGGAGATGAGCTATTGAACCCTCACTGGATTTCTGTGTTTACTCTCTAGTCACTCAATGTTAGGGGTTAATCACTCTATTCTTTTCTATTCCTGCTTTCTAAAACTTTGTTCTTCATCTAACCAATCAACAAATATAGAATGTATACATACAAACATCATGAGGTCTTTTTGAAGGTTGTAATGTGGCCAAGGTAAAGGTAAGGGTATATATTTGAGGCTAAGTGAGCTATAAATTGAATCCTTGATTAGTCTAAGATCTCACCTAGCATATACATACTCTATAAAATTTTAAAACTATCCTGGTCTTCCCAATTTTTCCACTTTTGTGTCACATACTCATGTACTAATTTTATTTTGATTTTACTTTCATGTGCATTGATTACTAAACTTATTGTTGGGGTAATTTTTGTCCCCTTATTTAATTATTTAAATAAATAATAAATTTTTTTAACATAAACATAACATTTTCAATGCACATAGTATTTTCATTTATTTTGGTTTCATATGAATATGCTCCCAAAATCATGATTATTAATTTAATTTAATCCTTTTCTATCAACCCAAGTTCCCACGTTTCCCTACACTTGGGATTTTTAATTTATTTTTCTGGTTAAGGCTAGTGATGACTCCAATTCACATCGCATTCAAAAATTGGTGAATTAGTTCTTTTGGCAAGCGCACCAAAATTATCGTCAAGTAATAACCCACAGTTGAGTGGGATCGTATCCACAGAGATTGGCAAATTCGAGCAGTTTTAATTAATTGAAGAATAAGTCAAGCGGATCAATAAGATTGTGAAGTGCAGAATTGTAAATCACATAAATGTAAATGGATCAAATATAAAGGAAAAAAATAAAGTGCAGAAATGAAAATGGCAGAATGTAAAATGCAGAATCGTAAATGACTTAAATGTAAATGGGAATGGGGAATTGCTGAATGTAAAATTAAGCTATAAAGAAAGGGATAGATAAGAATGGGGAAATTCATTGAGATCAGGAGTTATTGCCTTTTTGGATCAACTCTAGCTTATATCCTCTACAATCATGCAACTCATTGACCTCTTGGCAATCATGATTGATTGAGCCCCAATCCCTTGGTGACTCAATCTCTCAGATCTTGATCAATAGCCGATTCCGTGGTCTAATTGCTCATGAAGAGAGATATGCTTGGTCCCTGATTATACCACACACCATCATAGGTCCAAGTAGAGGGAGGATTATATGTCACGTATCCAAACACCAAAACCCAGATTCTACTCAAGTGTGAGAAGGGATTTCAATCATGGTTTCATGTTTCGTTTCCCAAGGTTCCCATGAAACCCATTTTTCATTCAATCTCTTTTCCACGATGATTGAATACTAAGCATTAAGAACAAAATTCCTTCTAGCAAATCAAAGAGAAGATGAAGAGAAGGAGGATTTCACTATTATCAATCCATCAAGTACAACAGAGATCCATCTCTCAATGAGAGGGAAGTTAGCTACTCATAGCTCCAGGAAAAGTACTCAAAAGTGAAGTGTAAAAGTGGATCTAAAACTAACTTCATAACCCCCTTTCTTCAGTACTCCTTGGGGATATTTATACTACTCCTAGTAAAATAAAAGAATTACAAAAGTGAAAAAGGAAAATTACATTTTAGAGGGAAAAGAAGCTCAATAAGTGTGACCTTCCAGCTGGCGTGTGATTGGCACTCTAGTGGCGTGTCACGTGCTCTTCAATTTTAGCTTGGCATGCCACGCCCAGCCCTTCAAGTGGCATGCTCATCTTCTCTAACAACCTTGGCGTGCCACACCTTCGAGCTCAAGTGGCACGGCCTAGTGTTTTTCCACTTCTCTTTGCCTCTGGAAAGTTGAACTAGCGTGGCACGCCCAGGGTTTGGCGTGCCATGCCCCTTTGTGAGTGAGTGGTTCCTCTGTTTGGCATTTGACGTGGTGGAAATTGGCGAGTTAAGAATTGTTATAAGATATGCATTGCAAGTATAGTCCTCAACCAACCAGAAATCCGCTTATCAATTTAAAAAGGGTGTCACAGAAATTCAAATTAAAATATTGGGAGTATGAATCCCAGGTCATCTCCCAACGAGTTGCAGGAAAGTGTGCTATTTTATTAATCAGATGATTTTCAAAATGATTTGAGTTGAATGATAGGAAATTAAATCAGAGAATTAATGTAATTTAAATAAAAGCCTTGACTGGGAGTAGATTAGTTGGAAGCCCTATTCTTGTTGCAGTACTCTCAAGATTAATTGATAATTGGGGGTTGTTCTGTTTAGTTATCCCTTACTAGGTAAGGGAAAGTCAAACAAGTTGGAATGCTGTTTCTATTCACAAGTCCCAGTCCGCTTACTTGGAAGGACTGGCGTTAGTGACTAGAGAGCAATCCAACAATAAACCCAATTATAATTTCTCCTTTGAGCATTCCAACTCAAGGGTTCCTTTCAATCAACTCCCCATTAAGTTAGGGAACTACTCACTCATTGTGAATGTGGAACTCATAACATAGGAAAGGGAATTAAAGAAAGACATGATAAATAAAACTCAAAGGGATCAATTAAAAATAAAAATAACTCTTGTATTAATAAATTCTAAAAAAATCCAATAGTAAAATTGAAGTAAATTAAAGGACATGGAAGAGTAAAGCCAAGTAAAGAAAACGAACTAGAATGACGAAGTCTTGATGAGGTAATAACTCTTCTCAAAATTCCAATGCAAAAAGCAATAGAAAATAAGAATCCTAAGAACTATCAATGTGTAGAGAGAAAAACCTAGAGGAGAGGAAAACTAGATCTAAAAAAAAAACTAAGACTATGCCGAATGAATGTTGTTGTTGGTCTCTGCAGGTTCTCTGGCTCTAGTCTGCTTTTCTGGGCTGAAAACTGGGTCAAAATAGGGCCCAAAATCGTCCCCAGTGATTCTGCAGATTATGCAGATCGCGCACGTCACACGATCGCATCATTCATGCGGACGCGTCATTTGGCGTTTTGCTTCTCCACGCGGACGCGTCGTCCACGCCTCAGCGTCACTTATGCTATTCCAATCCGCGCGGTCGCGTGAGCCATGCGGCCGCGTCACCGCGATTTCCTCTCTTTCGCGCGGTCGCGTGAGCCATGTGGCCGCGTCACTTCTCGCTGGTCATCTCCTTAATTTCTTCTGTTCCTTCCATTTTTTGCAAGCTTCCTTTCCAATCTCCAACTCATTTGTCCCCTATAAAGCCTAAAACACTTAACACACAGATCACGGCATCGAATGGAATAAAGGAGAATTAAAATACATAATTAAAAGTCTATAGGAAGCAAGTTTTCAATCATGTAATCATTTTAGGAAGGAAATATAAATGCATGCTAATTATATGAATAAGTGGGTAAAGATCATGATAAAACCACACAATTAAACACATTATAAACCATAAAATAGTGGTTCGTCAGTGTGCCACGCCACGAACTCAAGTGGCACGCCCCAATGCTTCTTTGCTCTCTGAATGACACTGGCGTGCCATGCCTGGGATTCAAGTGGCACGCCTAAGTAAAGAATAGTGAGTGGTATGCCACGCCTTCGATACCAAGTGGCACGCCCCATGTAATTGGCCTCCTTCATCCTCTCTGGAAACTCATACCAGTGTGCCACGCCTAAAGGCTGGTGTGGCACGCCCATGATCTTGACTTGGTTCCAGTAGCTAGCGTGCCACGCCTCAGCCTTCAAGTGGCATGCCATAGTGAGATGCTTGAGTTGGCATGCCACGCCTTCGATACCAAGTGGCACGCCCAGTCCTTGCTTTTGGTCTCTTTGTGCATTGGCAAGCCACGCCTGGTTGTTCAAGTGGCACGCCTAAGTGAGATTGAAAGGTTGGCGTGCCACGCTTTCGTCTTCAAGTGGTATGCCCAGTCTTCAATTGCCTTCATCCCCTTCTCTAGATTATTGTACCAACGTGCCACACCATGCTGTTCAAGTGGCACGCCCATGCATTTGTGAACTCTTCAAGCTTGGCGTGCCACGCCTGGGTTCTTAAGTGGCATACCCAAGTGACTTCTTGGAGCTGGCGTGCCACGCCTTCGATACCAAGTGGCACGCCATAGTGGAGGTTCTTCTTGGAATGGTGAGTTGGCATGCCACGCCCAACCTGGCATGCCACGCCCCTTTTGTGTCCTCCACTGGAACTTTGTACTAGCGTGGCACGCCCAGTCCCTGGCGTGCCATGCCCACATGCATGCTTGGACTTCCCCCTGGAATTTAGTGCTGGCGTACCACGCCTACCTCCTGGCGTGCCATGCTAGTGCATTTTTGTGGGGTTTGCTCCCAAGTGGCACGCCAGTTTCACACGCCTAGCTTCTTGTTGTCTTCTACCCATTTTTTATGCCTTTTTCACCTGAAATTCAGCACAACTCATCTCAAAGTAGTGTACCATAATATTCATCAAATAATGCATGAATTGTACTGATCAAATGAGATTTACACTCTTTTATGGTCTTCTTTATGCAAGAAAAAAGGGTAGATAATGCAAGTCATCAGCTAGTAATGTGGTTATAGAACAAGAGGGGATTAAAAGGTTCAAGGGGGCTAACAAAGGTGATGTAGGAGGTAGGCTTATTTGGGGTAAGTGAGGGAAAATTTTTAAATTATGGCCCCAATCATGTGCGGGTATGTAACTACATTCTATATTGGACATATAGATTAAAACAAAGTAAAGATTACAAGCATAGAAAAGAAGGGCGAAACACACAGGAATGAAATTTATGGTTGAATATAACCATACAATTAAGCTCAAAAACTCATGGGTTGTGTGTTCTTTGGCTCAAAAACCATATATCAGTTATGTATGTCATGCAAGTAGAAATTAAGAGTTCCCATTATTCTCAATGTGAATCTTAGGATGGCTCTTAAAATCTTAGTGTTCTTCCTTGAAGAAATATTGTTAACTAACTCACATTTATATATATATATATATATATATATATATATATATATACAGTGTGTGGATTGTTGTGATTCTGTTATACTAAAGTCTCTAGTTTACTCTTTTATTTTCAATTAATCCAAATTATCATATGCTAAAAGGGTAAAATAAACTAATTAATCCATATATTCTATATCACAACTTAATAAGATAAAAGTGCAACTAAACTAAATATCTAAGATAAATATACATAAACCAAAGTGCAAAATACAGAATACAGTAAAAGAAAAATGTACGAGTACTGGAAGATAAATAAGATAAGGTAAAATAAAAATAAAAATACAAAAAAATAAGCAAAATAGGATAAAAAGAGAGTCTGAAAAGTGGTTCACCAAAATAAAGTATGCCAGAGATGGTGACCTCCCCACACTTAAATAATAGCATCATCCTCGATGCTCACTCAAGCTGGGTGTAAAGAAGTGTCATCTCCGGAAGGATGTGCAGTAGGTGTCTCTATGGTGGTTTGAGGCTCTGCAGTCTGGATGAGTGTCAGAGGGTCTGCCTGCTGAAGTGGAGGCTCTGCCTGTAGAGGAAGCTCAACATCAGCCGGCTGTATCTGATGGGGCTCCTCATGGTGTGGTGCAGCTTGCTCAGGTCCTTCCTGCTCAGCCTCTGCATGTGCCTCCTGCTCATGATCGTCTGCCTCCTCCTCAGATGGCTCAGAAGGAGTGTCAGGCTCGGAGGGGATGTCATGGTGGCCAGATCGGATCATCAACTTTAGGTGCTCATAGCATCGCTTGTTGTGATGCTCCATACGATCCAATCATGTGAAGAGTCGGTGCACGAGGTGATAAATGGGCTCTGAGGCAGGTGAGGGTGCAGTAGTTGCTGGTGAGGCAGTGGATGCAGAAGGGGCAGCAGAAGATGTAGCTACCTCAACAGAAGCAGTAAGAAATGGAGGTCTGTAGCCCAAAGCCTGAAACTTCCTGCTGTACGGGATGATCTTCTTGCAGTTGGCGGCGGTTGGCTTCGCATCTGCTAGCTCCCAGGGCACCTTAGCACGGCGGCTTATGAGCGGATAATTTATACGCTTTTTGGCATTATTTTTAGTATGTTTTTAGTAGGATCTAGTTACTTTTAGGGATGTTTTCATTAGTTTTTATGTTAAATTCACATTTCTGGACTTTACTATGAGTTTGTGTGTTTTTCTGTGATTTCAGGTATTTTCTGGCTGAAATTGAGGGACTTAAGCAAAAATCAGATTCAGAGGTTGAAGAAGGACTGCTGATGCTGTTGGATTCTGACCTTCCTGCACTCAAGGTGGATTTTTTGGAGCTACAGAACTCAAAATGGCGCGCTTCCAATTGCGTTGAAAAGTAGATATCCAGGGCTTTCCAGAAATGTATAATAGTCCATACTTTGAACGCGTTTAGATGACGTAAAAGGGCGTTGAACGCCAGTTCTACGCTGCTGTCTGGAGTTAAACGCCAGAAACAAGTCACAAACCAGAGTTGAACGCCAGAAATACGTTACAACCTGGCGTTCAACTCCAGAAAGAGCCTCTGCACATGTAACATTCAAGCTCATCCCAAGCACACACTAAGTGGGCCCCGGAAGTGGATTTATGCATCAATTACTTACTTCTGTAAACCCTAGTAACTAGTTTAGTATAAATAGGACTGTTTACTATTGTATTAGACATCCTGGATTGTATTTTTGATCCTGTGATCTCGTTTTAGGGGCTGGCCATTCGGCCATGCCTGGACCTTTCACTTATGTATTTTCAACGGTAGAGTTTCTACACTCCATAGATTAAGGTGTGGAGCTCTGCTGTTCCTCAAAAATTAATGCAAAGTACTACTGTTTTTCTATTCAATTCAACTTGTTTCGCTTCTAAGATATACATTCGAACTTCAACCTGAATGTGATGAACGTGACAATCATCATCATTCCCCATGAACGCGTGCTTGACAACCACGTCCGTTTTACTTTAGATTGAATGAGTATCTCTTGGATCTTTTAATCAGAATCTTCGTGGTGTAAGCTAGATTGATGGTGGCATTCATGAGAAACCGAAAGGTCTAAACCTTGTCTGTGGTATTCTGAGTAGGATTCTGGGATTGAATGACTGTGATGAGCTTCAAACTCGCGATTGCTGGGCGTAGTGATAGACGCAAAAGGAGGGTGAATCCTATTCCAGCATGATCGAGAACCTCAGATGATTAGCCGTGCTGTGATAGAGCATTTGGACCATTTTCACAAGAGGAGGGGATGTAACCATTGACAACGGTGATGCCCTTGCATAAAGCCAGCCATGGAAATGAGTAAGACTGATTGGATGAAGACAGCGAGAAAGCAGAGATTCAGAGGAACGAAAGCATCTCTACACGCTTATCTGAAATTCTCACAATGAATTACATAAGTGTTTCTATCCCTATTTTCTGTTTAATTAGTATTATTTTCGAAAACTCCATAATCAATTATTATTCGCCTGACTGAGATTTACAAGGTGACCATAGCTTGCTTCGTACCAACAATCTCCGTGGGATCGACCCTTACATACGTAAGGTTTATTACTTGGACGACCCAGTGCACTTGCTGGTTAGTTGTATCGAAGTTGTGACAAATTATGAATTGAGATTAGAGCACCAAGTTTTTGGAGCCATTACCAGAGATCACAATTTTGTGCACCAGCGGCCTAGCTGAGTAATCAAGTATGGAAAGGGAAGGGTACCTCTGACATAGACTCTGGCCATGTAATACCGGATGAAGTGGGGCAAATATAATTCTTTTCCCTCTATCACACACCAGATGAGGGTAATTATAGCAGCTGGCACCTCTGTCTCATGAGTGCTCGGCATCACTTAGTTACTCAGAATCTGCTGCCAAAGCCGAGCCTCATCATTCAGATAAATGATCTTAATTCCTTTGGGGGCCACTGTAGATTTGCCCATGACCCAAGGGATAGTAGGATCAATAGCAATTCTCTGCTTTACTGCGTCCCAGTCAAATTTCATAAACCGCATATCCCCCTCAGCCTTTTGGTAACCATCTGGCTTATCTGATTTAGGTAGGAGCTGGAGAATTTCTTCTATTGCTTCCTCAGTAACCAGAATCTGCTTGCCTCTAAGCTGAACTGTATCCAGGGACGTTTTGAAGTAGTTACAATAGAATAATCTGACCCAGGATGAGTTGATCTCAGTCAAGTTTCTCTCCAAGAAGAACCAGCCTCTCTGTTTAGTTTGGTCTGAAGTGTATTGTTTGAGTTCTTCCGAAATTTTGAGGGTCCTTTCCAGGTATAGGTTCCTAGAAGTGGCAAAAACTGGGTACTTCAGCTCACAGTATTTGTTTGCAAATTTTTTTGGGTCAGTGGCAGGCACCAACTGATCAGCCTTTTCCTGCGGGGTAAAGTTCTTTTCCCGCCAAGAATCATCATGAAGGATGTCTAATATAGAGGTAGTGGATTCTCCTCTTTTCCTTTTGCCAGTGGTTGCTTTGCCCTTTTCTTTGCTTTTAGGGTCAGATATCCTAAAAATCAGAAATTCCAGGATATAATTTAAGAAGTAAAGCAGAAAAATAGGTAGGCAAATAGGATTTAATCAATATAAGCATAAAGGTAAAAAAGTAATAAAAGGATGAAATGAGTTAAAGATAAGTAAATTTTGGACTGTATGCAAGTGAAAGGTCTAAGAGTAAAAATCACAATCTAAAATATATGATATGTGGAATTCTTGTTAATTAGGAAAAACAGTAATCATACCTTAAGTTAGAAAGTTAAAGTCGTTAGGTAAAAAGAGAAGTTAGAAAGTTAAAGCAGTTAGTAAGTAAAAAGAAAGTTAAAGTAAGTGGTATGATAGCGGGTTTCCTAGTTAACAATAAATTCACAAACTGGAAGAACAATCAACTCATATTCAAGCAAAGATTTCAGTTTATTGATGATAATTTATAAAATTTGCAAAAGGAAAAAGAAATCATCAATAATGCAATTTAGCAATCCGGGAACCAGAAAGAGTGAGAATGCAAGCCCATGCATCCATGAATTGGCTAGCTTGAAAGTAAATAGCGGAAAACTTGAAATTGCGAAAACCAATTCATGAATGGTAGTTGAGTGAAACAATTTACTGAAAAAATTTGGGCAGCATTCCGGCTAAAATTGGATGTTCCCGGGTAATAAACAGCAAGAAAATCAGTTCATATGACAGTAAATAGTGCTGAAAAGATTAACAAATAGCAAGAACATTAAAGAACAGTGTAACAGCAGCATCAAAAATGAAAGAACAACATATGAACATCATCATCATCACAGAAAATTCAGGATTGCGAATCAAATAAAAACAGGTAGCAAGAACGGCACAATTATCAGGTCTAAATCCACTAACCACATCCTAGCTACCTAACCACCTAAAATCCACTACAATCATGCATCTCTAACTATTCTAATTTGAACAGAAATTGAAAAACATGCAGCTAACTAACTAATTAACAGAAATAGAAATCACTGTTTGGTGGAACCTGGTGGGCAGAGGAATGGAATTAGGGCTCAGAGAGATGGTGTTGGGTTGGGTGGTTAACACAGCAGTGCTGAGGTTTCGCGGTGGTAGCACGGCTGCGAGGCGGCGGTCTTTGGTGGCAGTGGGGTTGGCTGAGAGAGAGGGGAGAGAAGAGGGGTAAGTTTGGTTTGGGTGAGGGTTGGTGGTGGTTGGCTGGAGGTTCTGGGAGGTGGTGGCGGCGCTGGGCGGCTCGGTGACGGGACGGCGCAGCAGTGGGGTCAGGGTCGCGGAGGGGGTGAAAGGGGAGAAGAGGTGGGGGAGAAGAAGGAAGAAGAAGAGAAGGGGGTAAGTGGTTCCGACAAGGGCGGCGCGGCAGGGTGGTCGATGACGGTGGATGGTGGTGGTGATGTGGTGGTTTGGGGCGGAGAGAAGAGAGAGTGCAGAGGAGGTTTGGGGGGTAAATAGTGACGCGAGGGGGGGATAGGGTTTTGCATGGATTAGGGTTAGGGTATTTGAATCTATGCGAACGCGTGGATCACGCAAACGCGTGGTTAGGGCAAAATGGGAAATGACGCGATCGCGTGATTGATGGATAATGGAAGTGATGCGTACGCGTCGCTGAGAATTGTGCTAAACGCATAATTCCAGCGTTGTTTTTGCACAACTCTCTATTTCCAATAAGGTCTATAAAATCCATGCGATGCGTATGCGTCGCTCACGCTTTCGCGTGGGATGTGTGTAGTGCAAGTGACGCGTTCGCGTCAGGGACGCGAACGCGTGGGCCAATTTGTGCAAAACGCACACTAGCCGCACGATTCCAGCCCAACTTTGTGGGCGTTAGATCTTTATGCCGATTTCTAATCGACGCCCACGCGTGGCCTGCGCGCTCGCATGGCGTGACTTTTTTTTTATATGCAGGATGCAAAATGCAGTGCTAATGTGGATGAAATGAATAATTCCAGGTTCAATGAAAACAAAATAAAATAAAACTCAAAAATAAACTAGGCGAAATAAAATTGGAGTTGAAAAAGGAACGATCATACCATGGTGGGTTGTCTCCCAACTACCACTTTTAGTTAAAGTCCTTAAGTTGGACATTTGATGAGCTTCCTGCTATGGTGGCTTGTGCTTGAATTCATCCAAAAATCTCCACCACTATTTTGAATGCCAACAGCCTCCGGGGTCCCAAACTAGGCATGTAAAGCCCTTGAGCAATTTTAAACATGTTTTCAGGCTCCCGGGGTACTGAATATCAGAATAGATTCCAGGATCCCAAACCTTGCTTTTATATCCGCCTTTGTCTCGATCTATATTTTTCCAGCCGGGTGGTTTGGAAGTTGTATTCTCACCAGGATGACCAAACATTTTCCGAGACCCATTCAATCGAACTCGAAACCAATCCTTACACTTCAAAGTGAAGCGTGGAACCTTGTTGAATCTTGCATACTAGCCTTGAGCACGAACCATTTCCCTTTTACTTTTAAAGCCGCAAAGAGCTCTAAGCTGGCCATCTGTTTCAAGCAAACCATATTCAAGTGGAAAAGTAAAGAAAAGGCAAAGGATTTTACCCACTTGAAATTTGTATTGGATGGTAATGGCCTTGGAAAAGGTGTTTCCAGTGGTTTTGCAAGCTCTACTCCCTTGTGTTCTTCTGTGAATTCCTCCACTTCCTTGCAAACTTCTTCAACTGCAACTACGTCTTGATCCAAGTCTTTAATATATTCCTCATCACTCAAGTCATAAGTTGGAGGTCGAGAAAATTCTACCTCCGCATCATCTTCGTATTCATTTGGGGAAGATTCTTCAATCTCAAAGAATTCACTTGCGGATGCAAGTTCATTACTAGAGAACTTGACTCGTGATTATCATTATCAAGGAAATTCGCTTCGTGAGTTGATCCGTCCAGTTCTTCGTAAGATACCTGCTTTGGGGGTTGTGCTCTATCCTCCTTAGCATCAATTACAAATTTCTTGACGGGGTTCTCTACAACTCTGGATTCCTATGGAGGTTCAGCATCTCCTAAGTCTTTAACCAATTCTTCTTTGATAATTTCAGCTTCCTTCACTTGTTTCAGTACAAAATCATGCTCCTTACTGTCCATTGGAGTTTCTAGTATCTCCCTCATGCTACGTTCTTCATTAGATTGCCCACATGAAGCCATGGGGTTCCTTGAGTGTCTGAACATCGGGAGGGTAGTCGATTTATTGCTTGATTCAATTGGTGAAGGGTGGCATGAAATCTTTCCACTGTTTCCTTGAGTTGATCCCTTAATTCTTGGGGTGATGGATATGGACATTGTGCATAAGGAAGTGGTGGTTCTTGGGAGTAATTGGGTTGGAATCGGTGTGGATACGGGTTAGGGTCATATGGAGGTGAATGGTAATAAGGGGCTTGTAAGTGTGGTGGTTCAAAGCTATGTTGAGGAGGTGGTTCAAAGGCATATGATGGGGGTCCACCATATCTATCATCTTGGTATGCACCTCGGAATGAATCTTGACTATAGTAATTTGGTGGGTGTTGGTTGTCACAAAAGGGTCCACCATAACTATTGTCTGGACATACATTGTGGAATGGTCGTGGTCCATGATATCTTGGAGGGTGTTGTTGCCTAAAGGGGTGATCAGATCCTCGTGGCTCCTTCCATCTCTGATTGTTTTGACCTTGATACGTGTTCCTGTTATAGCTTCCATTCCTTTCAACAGCATTAGAACTAAACTCGAAGCGACGGGGGTGAGAATTCATAGTAACTAATAAAAATTAAAAACAAAAATAAAAACAAATAAACAGGTAAAAGGAAATATTTACAATAACCAATAATAAGGCACACGTTTGCAATTCCCCGGCAACGGTGCCATTTTGACGAACGAAACTCTCGCGCGATCTAGAATTTTCTCAAATAAATTCCCGTTTTAAGTATAGCTTCTAGACCGACAAAGAATCCTTTCGTACAAAAGTTTTGGTTGTTACAAGTAACAAAACCCAATAATATTTATAACCGAAGTATTTAAACCTCGGGTCGTCTTCTCAAGGAATTGCAGGGCAGTATGACTTATTATTGGTTATGGAAAATTGTATATTTTTGGGTTTTTGGAAATAAGGGGCAAGTAATTTAAATGACAAGGAAAATATATTGATAATAATAAAATCTCTTGGTAAGGTATAAGAACTGGAAACCCTATCCTACTTATCCTTATCAGGTGTGATGAGAATTGGATTTTGCTCCCACTTAGTTAACCCTTACTAAATAGAGGAAAGTCAAGTGGACTAATTAATTTGATCCCTCAAGTCCTAGTCAACTCCTATGGAAAGACTAGATTTAGAAGAATCCAAATTAATCCACAATCCTAATTTCCACTCAACTGTTGAGTTTGATAACTCAAGTGTTACCAATTTCTTAACCAAAGCCAAAGGGAGAAAATATAGTTGAATAAAAATGCCTTCAGATGGGAAGCAGCAGTAACATAAATAAAAGAAAGAAATCTTAAATCTGAAATACCTCAAATTATATTAAATAAAGAAATCAACTCTAACATGAAGTTCATAAGCCAAATTGAAAAGATAAATAACAATTAAAGTAATAGAATAAATAAAAGTAGAAAATAAATTAAAGGAACATTGAACCTGAGAAGAAGTTGAAATCCTAATCCTAAACTTGAGAGAGAGGAGAAAGCCTCTCTCTCTAAAACTACATCTAAAACCTAAAATTATGAATATGAATGTTGTCTCTATGTTGTTGTTTGATTCCTCCATTCTCTGACTTATATTCTGTGTTTCTGGATTTGGAAATGGGCCGAAAAAGGGTCCAGAAATCGCTGGGGGCGTTTTCTGCAGATTCCTATACGTGGCGTCTGTCACGCATTCGCGTGGGTCACGTATTCGCATGATCTGGAGTTTTTCCTTGTCACGCCTACGCGTTAGTCAAGCGTACGCATCGTTTGCGTTATGCTCAAGGCACGCGTTCGCGTCAGTCACGCGTTTGCGTCGATGCCATTTCGCGCTAGGCACGCGTCCGCTTCATCCATGCATCTGCGTCGCTGCCTTTTCTTCAAAACTCCATTTTTGTGCTTTCCTTCCATTTTTGTATGTTTCTGTTCTGTCCTTTAAGTCATTCCTGCCCTATAAGACCTGAAAATACTTAACACACAAATCACGACATCGAATGGTAATAAAGGATAATTAAAATTAATACTTTTAAAGTATAGGAAACATGTTTTCACACTTATCACATAATAAGGAAGGAAAAGTAAAACCATGCAATTTATATGAATTAGTGGGTGAAGAATTCATAAAAAATTCAATTTGAGTACAAGATGAATCATAAAATAGGGGTTCATCACCATTATATCACAAAAAGGCAAATAATTCAAAGGCTATAAACAAGAGATAGAATTAGAATAATGTCACCATGGTGGGGTGTTGATGAGTGAATTCTTTGAAGGTATAGAATTTCCTCAATTGAATGAATTCTCGTTGCAAGTATATGTAACAACCCTAGTTTTTGAAAATCAAATAATTAGTTATTTGTGATTTATTTTATTTGTTGATAATTTTATTTTAAGAAAATTATTTTACTAAAGGTAATTAAATAGAGTTTCATGATAATTGAAGTTTAAAATAATTAGAATTTTTATATAAACTTTATTAGATATTTGGTATAATTGAAATTATAATTTTAGTAATTGAAAAATAAGAAAGAATTGTACTGTTCAATTTAAGTAATTTTTAATGAATTATGTTCTATTAATTTGTACTCTTAGAGATTAATTTATTAGAAATGATTAGTTTGATTTTTATAAATACTTTAAGTTTAAGTTAAATAATGTCCAAGTACAATTTTTATTATAATTAGTTATTCTACACAAATTGAAATTAGAGTTTTGATAATAGAAAAATAATAAAAAGTTATATCATTTAATTTGAATAATTAATATTGATTTTAAACTATATTTTATAAAAATATGATTAATATGCTTATTTTATAATTTAAACTAGAAATAATTGATTGAACTTAGCAATATGTTGATAAACAATATTCTTAAATATTTTTAAGAAAGTATATTTGGTTTTAAAATTATTCTACCCTCGTTCTGTTATTATTGTCTAATTGAGGTAAGGGATTCTGGCTCTTGCTTCAATTTGAGTTAGCATGGAGTTTCCAGAATTTTTACTATTATCCTATTTGAATTCAACATTTCTGATTGCTGCCAAGACCACCTCACGTTGCTGTTGGCTCTGCTTGAAAATGGCTGCTACTTTTGGAATCCCAGATCGGAGAGGAAAGGAGGCGTTTAACCTTGTCATTGTTGCTGCCATGGAAATAGGTGCTGGAAACTGCTAATGGAGCAGCTGCGTTTAGTGATTTTTGCGAGTTTCAACTTTGAGGTAGGGGATTTATTTTTAAAGTTAAAACGTTTTTAATTTTAGAATGCCTATAAAGTTATTCGGATAATTACAAATAGTTAATAATGATTAAGGGTTGATTAATTGATGTAAATTATTTGAAATTTGTTTGAGAATAGTTAGTTGGAGTGATTATTCTGATGTGTTATTAGAATTGAATGTGGTTGTGATTACGCTGAATTGTAATTGAAATTAGATGTGGTTGTGAATTGTATTTCAAATTATTAATTTTGGCGATGAATTGGTTGAGATTCTGATCCTGAATGAATTACTTGAATTGTGTGATATTGAATTAGAAATTTAATATATTGGAATGGCTGTAAAATGGATTTGTGACAGGTTGGAATTGGTTGAAATGTAGCTGCAAAAGGTGATTCATTTAATGTTACTTATTAAATTGAAACATGATGAGTTAATTACTGAATGAAATGTATTTGAGAGAAGTTTGTTGTGGTGATTATTTTGAGTTATGTTTGAAGTTGGATGCAGATGTGAATTGAGTTTGAGTTATGGTTGTGATATTCACTGGCTTCGATATCGCGAGTAATTAACTGATGAGATTTACTTTGGTTTGAGGCTGTGAATGTTATTGGTTTTCTGATTATTTTAGAATTGCTGGAAATTCCGATTTTAGTCGATTATGTCAAGTTGGTTATTATTGTTGATTTAAGTTTAACTAGAGTTGATTTCGAGGACGGTTAAAGGATTGAAGGTTGACTACTGAACTATTTAAGCAGTTAGAGAGACTAGTTTTTGGATCCACTTTTACACTACATCTTCTTTACTTTTGAGTACTTTTCTTTGAGCTATGAGTAGCTAAATTCCCTCTCATTGAGAGAGGGAGCTCTGTTCTACTTAATGGATTGTGAAATTCTTCTTCTCTTCATCTCCTCTTTGATTTGCTAGAAGGAATTTTATTTCTAATGCTTAGTGTTCAATTATCTTGGAAAAGAGATTGAATGCAAAATGGGTTTCATGGGAACCTTGGGAAAGGAAACATGAAACCATGCTTGAAATCCCTTCTCACACTTGAGTAGGATCTGGGTTTTGGTGTTTGGATATGATGACAAATAATCCTCCCTCTACCTTGACCTATGATGATGTGTGGTATAATCAGGGACCAAGCATATCTCTCTTCATGAATAATTAGACCAAGGAATTGGCTATTGATCAAGATCTGAGAGATTGAGTCACCAAGGGATTGGGGCTCAATCAATCATGATTGCCAAGAGGTCAATGAGTTGCATGATTGAAGAGGATATAAGCTGAAATTGATCCAAAGAGACAACATCTCCTGATCACAATAAATTTCCCCATTCTTGTCTACCACTTTCTTTATGGCTTGCTTTTACATTCTGCAATTCCCCATTCCCATTTACAATTAAGTCATTTATGATTCTGCACTTTACATTCTGCCATTTCTATTTCTGCACTTTATTGCTTTCCTTTACATTTTCGCCATTTACATTTCTACCAGTTACAATTCTACAATCACAATCTATCTGTTCCACTTAACTAATTCATCAAGTGATTAAAACTGCTCAAATTTGCCAATCTCTGTGGATACGATCCCACTCCTCTGTGGAATATTACTTGACAATAATTTTGGTGCGCTTGCCAAAAGAACTGATTCAGCATTTTTTGAATGGGGTGTGAATTGGACTCATCAAGTTTTACGACGCCGTTGCCGGGGATTGGCTTAAATTTGACAGTGATTAAATTGATTGGAGAGCTAGATTAAGCAATTTAATTTCCTTGTTATTTTATTTTTTAGTGCTTTTTATTTTTCTTTCATCTCTGCTCTGTTTTCTATTTCTTTTTTCTTTGATTATTTTAGTTATCCATTTTCCATATTTGTACTCTTCTAACTGTTTGATTAATTGCATCAACAAAGCTAACCACTAATCTCAACAAGACTTTCTTTCACTTCACTTGTTCTCTGTTGGTTATTTGCTAAGTGTATGACAGGTAGAAGAGGAGAGACTGTATCTCCCTTTGATAGTGAACCTGAGAGGACCTTCCTTAGATTAAGGAGGGAGGCCAGAGGCAAAGGCATAGTTGGTGAAGAAGAAGTGGAGGAAAATCTAGAAAGCACCATGGAAGAAGAAGCACATAACCATGTTAGAGAGGAAGCTGGCAACCAATCAACCATGTTGGGCAAGAAAGGAGAGTCTTTGGCTCCTATATCAACCAAAATCCTAGAAATTGTGGCAGCAGCATCCTAAAGCCAACAATTCATGCTAACAACTTTGACTTGAAACCTTAACTCATCACCCTTGTCTAGAATAATTGCTCATATGGAGAAAGTGCCCAAGAAGACCTAAATCAACATCTCAACACATTCCTGAGGATATGTGATACTGTAAATTCCAATGGGGTACACCCTGACATCTACAAGCTACTCTTGTTCCCTTTCTCACTCAGAGATAAGGCGACAAAGTGGTTAGAATCATTTCCCAAGGAGAGCCTAACCACATGGGAGGATGTTGTAAACAGATTCCTTGCCAGATTCTACCCCCCACAAAGAATCAATAGGCTAAGAGCTGAGGTGCAAACTTTCAAACAACAAGATGGTGAGACACTCTATAAGGCCTGGGAGAGATTCAAAGATTTGACAAGAAGATGCCCACCAGAAATGTTCAATGAGTGGGTACAACTACACATCTTCTATGAAGGGCTGTGCTATGAATCAAAGAAGGCCGTGGATCATTCTTCAGGAGGCTTACTCAACAAGAAGAAAACCATTGAAGAAGCCATAGATGTCATCGAGACTGTAGCTAAAAATGAGTATTTCTATGCTTCAGAAAGAACTCAGAAGAAAGGAGTGCTAGAACTCAACTCTGTAGATGCTTTGTTAGCTCAAAACAAGGCAATTGTAGCACAAATAGCAGCCTTAACCAAGAAGATGAAGGCTAATCAAGTCTCAGCCATACAAGATCAAACTCTTCAACAAAAAGGAAACGCATCAGAATCTGAAGGTGACTGGGAACTAGCTAATTATGTGAACAACTCATCCAGACCACCATATGACCCAAACTTTAAGACATACAACCCAGGTTGGAAGAACCACCCAAATTTTGGGTGGGGAAACCAACAAAGCCATAACCAGGACCACAACAAACCTTACCCCTCAAATCAACACAACACTCACAACCCCAACCATCAAACAGGCAACCATTAACCTTACCATAGCTCACAAAACACATCATACCATGGCAACCAACCAACACACAACAACCTCCATCAAGACACACCACCCTCAACTATGCAACCATGTGAAATGAAGAGCAACTTTGAGAGAATGGAGGCTGCAATAGCACAACTGTCATCACAGCTTATAGGAGCAGTCTCCACCCTTATGAAGAGACAAGCGCAGACTGATAGAAGGATAAGTAGGGATCTTATCCAAGAAAATCCCACTGCCCACACACACATTTCCCAGTGATACCATGGCCAACCCAAGAGGGGAATGCAAGGCCATTACACTTAGAAGTGGGAAAGTTGTGGATGAAGGACCCCCAAGCAAAGAAAACCAGTCCTGAAGCCTTATGTGCCAAAGGCACCATACCTACAAAGGCTGGAAAAAGATGGGAAGGATGGCCAATTCTCTAAATTCCTAGAGATCTTCAAGAAGCTCCAAATCAACATACCATTTGCTACGGCATTGGAGCAAATGCCAATCTATGCCAAATTCTTGAAAGAGCTTATAATAAGAAAAAGGAACTGGGAGGCAAAGGAGACAATAGTACTAACTGAGGAATGTAGTGCCATTATACAAAAGAAGCTACCTCAGAAGATGAAGAACCCAGGGAGTTTCCAAATCCCCTGCATCATAGGGGATATCACTATTGAAAAGCCTTGTGTGACCTGGGAGCTAGTATAAATCTCATGTCCTTAACCATGATGAGAAGGATGAAGATTGAGGAAGTCAAACCAACAAGGATGGCACTCTAGTTAGCTGACAGAACATTTAAGTGTCCACATGGGGTAGTGGAAGACTTGTTGGTGAAAGTAGGGGAATTCATTTTCCCAGCTGATTTTGTTGTACTGGACATGGAAGAAGAGGCCAACACATCAATCATCCTAGGAATGCCATTCCTAGCTACTGCTGGAGCCATCATTGATGTGCAAAAAGGGGAACTAGTCTTGAGATTGCATGAAGAGAAGATGGTCTTCAATGTCTTTAAGGCAATGGGTTACCCCAAAAAGTGCATAGGAGAATGCATGATGGTAGACACCATAGAACAGATAGTTCAAAGGGTTTTAGAAGAAGAACATTGTGAAGGAACTATTGGGCTAGAACAAGCATCAAATAGAGAACTACCACAAGAAACCAGGAAGAATTCAATCATGCCAACCACCACAGACAACAAAGATGTAGAGGCACCAAAGCTAGAATTGAAAACCCTACCACCCAGCTTGAAATATGCATATTTGGGTGCCAACAACACTCACCCAGTGATCATAAATTCAAGTCTGAGTAAGGAGCAAGAAGATGAGCTTATCCAAGTGCTGAGACAACACAAGGATGCCATAGGATGGACACTTGCACATTTAAAAGGGATCAGTCCTTCAATGTGCATGCACAAAATCTTACTTGAAATAGATGCCAAACCTTCAAGGAAACAACAAAGGAGGCTGAATCCAACTATGAATGAAGTGGTTCAAAAAGAAGTGTTAAAGTTGTGGCAAGCAGGGGTGATTTACCCCATCTCAGACAGCCCTTGGGTAAGCCCAGTGCAGGTAGTCCCAAAGAAGGGAGGGATCACGGTTGAACCAAATGAGAAGAATGAGCTGATACCTACAAGAACGGTGACCGGGTGGCGCATGTGCATTGACTATAGGAAGCTTAATGAAGCCACCAGGAAGGATCATTTCCCCTTACCTTTCATGGATCAGATGCTCGAGAGATTGGCAGGACATGAGTATTATTGCTTCCTGGATGGGTATTTGGGCTACAATCAAATTTTTGTAGACCCCAAATATCAGGAAAAAACTTCATTTAATTGTCCATATGGTGTTTTTGCTTATAGGAGAACGCCCTTTGGATTGTGCAATGTACCTGCAGCATTCCAAAGGTGCATGCTCTCCATCTTTTCAGACATGGTTGAGAAGTTCATAGAAGTATTCATGGACGACTTTTCTGTGTTTGGAAACTCATATTCTGAATGCCTATGCCATCTTGCCCTTGTGCTAAAAAGGTGTCAAGAAACCAACCTGGTTTTGAACTGGGAAAAGTGCCATTTTATGGTAATTGAAGGGGTGGTTCTTGGTCACAAGATTTCAAAAAATGGCATAGAAGTAGATAAGGCAAAGGTGGAAGTAATTGAGAAATTACCTCCACCTTGCAATGTCAAGGCAATCAGAAGCTTTTTGGGACACGCTGGGTTCTATAGGAGGTTCATCAAATTGCAAAACCTCTTAGCAACCTACTTGTCTCAAATACCCCCTTTGTTTTTGATAGAGAGTGCATGGTAGCCTTTGATAAGCTTAAGAAGAGACTCTCCTCTGCACCTATTATAGCACCACCTAGCTGGGATCTTCCTTTTGAATTAATGTGTGATGTATCTTGTAACGACCCAATTTTCAGTACGCCTAGGACATACCAGAAACTGAGTACTACCAATTTGTCATCCTAATTATTATCTATTATTTATTATATGAGCCTGATTCGTTGTTAAAAGTATAGTTAGTTAGCAAGGTACTTTTTTTTTTAAAATGTTTGAATTAATAAACAGAATCATTTATAATCAATTCACAAATAATAACAGATAAAATAGTTATAAGCAACCACACATAAATACATCACAAGCAGCTAACAACATTTAGTGATCCAGCCTTTATTAGAGTATAGACTTTTAGTTAGAACACCCCTAGATATAGCTAGATAATAACTATATACATATACATACATACAACATCCCAGGTCCTGACCTGTTCAAGAGGTCCCTAAGCTGGCACCTAGGCTAGCGTAGACTCTATACTCACCTAGTCCCTCTAAACTACTAAAGCGAGGGAAAGTACGTCCTAAGTCTTCACAACTCAAGTCAGGTGGAACGTCATCAAAAGGTAGAACATTATCTGCTACTCCTCTGCACGATCAGACTTTTCCACAGGACGTCTCTCTGGTACCTCATGAAGTATCCACAAAATAGGAATCTCGTACACAGGATTTAGGTTAAAGTGTGCATACGAAGGGGTGCAGACGTTGGCTGGTCTCACAGTATTTACATATAATCAGAGAACGATATTCACCCTAGACACAGAAGACTATCTAGAGCAGAATCCTCTTCTTGCGAACGGTCATCAACGAACTATGGTAAGGTACTCTTACTTCCATCTGAAGGGGGAAGGGAGAGAGAAGGGGTAAGAACTGGGGAGTTCTTAGTAGGGCCGGGGTTATTAGTTAAGTTCATTAATTTCGTATTGTTTAGCAGACGAATAACAAAACATCGAGAAGTAGTGAACAGAAGATACAGATAAATAGAGAAAATAGAGAAAACAGATAGCAGAACACAAACAGAAGGATACAAGAAAATACAAAACAGACACAGAGAATAGAATACATACAAGGAAAACATACATTCATACCACAATCATAACAAAGGAAATGCACTACCAAGTATGATGCATGTCTAGCCCTAGCGCAGGTAATGAGCTCATTTGTCGGTTACATACCCGCTCCCGACGTTACCCGGAGTCCTCTGACCAGGTAAGGCTTTCCTGTTGGCAATGTCCCTCGCAAGAGTCCTTTGACTTGCAGGGCGGCACTAGCAACCCACTGCAAGAGTCCTTTGTCTTGCATGGTGGAGCTAGTTAACTTATATCTGCCCAACACACTCTCTGTAAGAGTCCTTTGACTTACAAGAGCATACACACACTCTCACTGTAAGAGTCCTTTGACTTACAGGAGCATACACACACACTCTCACTGTAAGAGTCCTTTCACTTATAGGAGTATATGCTAGTCGTGTGTTCTCGATACCTCTGTAAGAGTCCTCTGACTTACAGAATAGCATTATAGCTAAGTATCCCAGGAAAGCACTCTCAGTGGTCGTACCACCATCTATCTGACTGCCTTCACGCAGCAGATCATCACATAATCATTCTCATTATCATCATCACTTTCACATTCTTATGCAGTACCTTTTTCTTTCTCTGTTCAATCATGCTATACAAACTTTACAGCTTTTACTTTTACAACATCGTAACCCAAACCATTTCTTTTTATCACATTACTCTTTTCTCTTTGTCTTTTTACTTTGCTCTGGTTACTCTTTTCTCTGTATCCCTTTATTCTGCTCTGGTTACTCTGTTCTCTGTGTTTCTTTACTATGTTCTGATTTCTCTTCATAACATATGTATTTAAAGCTTATCTAAATTTCGATATGAATAGTTAGCCTGTCCCAAGTATAGGTTCATTAAGTCTATACTGAAATAGTTTAACTTTTCATATAACACCCAACCCTAGTCGCAACTCAAGTACTAACTA
The DNA here is from genome assembly GCF_003086295.3 of Arachis hypogaea. NCBI lineage: Eukaryota > Viridiplantae > Streptophyta > Magnoliopsida > Fabales > Fabaceae > Arachis > Arachis hypogaea. Next base: position 53,893,649 of record NC_092050.1, read on the forward strand.
AGTTGCCCTAGTTTGTTCACTAGTCTCTGTCTGTTTTTCTGTCATTAAAATTTTACAGACTTTTTCTTTGGTTTTTATCTTTTCTTTAACTTTTTATCTTTTATTTATCTTTGCCTCACTAATATATTTTTACCACTCCCTAAGTGTTTTATGAAGGTAATTATGAGATTCTGCGCTTAAAGTTGTCTTTTTAAAGCTTTTACAGAAAACTACCTTTTCTGTATTATTTTATTATTTTTATTAAAATATTATTTATAATTAAATATTATTATTTAATATTTTATTATTTTTTATTATTTTATCATTAAATTTTCGAAAATTAACTTACTTTTATTTTTAACCTTTAAAATTCACTTTTTACCACCCGTAACTTTTAATATTTCTACTTTTACCACCCTAACTTTCAGAAATTACTAAATAACCCCCTAAACACCAAATTAATTACTTCCTTGCCCTTTTATGAATAAAAAAGGTGTTCTTCATTATTCTTCATCACACTCAAAGTGTTCTTCATGTTCCTCATAAATTCTTCAGATTCTTTCTCTGTTTTTACCCGTTTTTCAGTCTTTTCAGCAACCGATTTTTACCATAATTCAAAATAAAATTGCAGCCACTAAAACCCCATCTTTTCTACATGATTTTAACACAAATTGAACCTCAATTTAAGCTCTAGGGTTTCGTTTTCCAGCAGCCACAAGAACATGAACTTTAAAGCTTGAATTTCATCAAATTTAATCAAAATTTCACCAAATTTTCACCAAGAATCAATCATATATGCAACCAATTTTTAGCACAGCCAATTTATACAACATTCACACAACTCAAACACAAATAATCAAGATTAATTTCGTGACACCCTAACTGGTTTTGCTGCTCCTAATTCGGTTAAACTTTCAGGTGGTCCTTAAGCACTTTTTCCTCCTAAATCACATCAAGAACAACTTTAAATCCAAAAACTCTCAACTGACCAAATCTCACTCAGTATGTTAGGAAGAGATATCTCACCTTAGACTTGCTGGAAATTCACGTTTCTTGGCCCTCAAGTCAAGTTAAGCATGATTCCTAAGGAAGAACATCAAGAAAACACATGTTTTGCATGGTTTTCCTTGAAAACCGAATTGAAATGGGAGGGAGACAGCCATCTCACCTTATTTCCAACCTTGATAAGTCACATGGTTATGTAGAGGAAGAAGAGAGGATCATTTTGGTGAAATCGGAGTTTTGATTTGAGTTTTGGTTCAGAAGAAATCAAGCTTTGAAGATTAAGTGTTCATGAAAGTTTCTCTCTTTTCTCTCTTGTTATTTTCGGCCAAAATGATGAAATGAGACAGCCTTGGAGGTCTTGGGGGTGTATGGTGAGTTGTGATTGGTTGGCTTGGAGGTGGGTTAAAATAATATTAAAATATCTCAGGTGTACAACTACTAAAACTAGATGTATCGGAACACTTGTAAAAACATCTCTAAAAATTATTTTCTGAGCTGATAGCATAAATGACACTAGTAACATATTTATTATGAGAATAGAACATGTATAATGAGGCCTTATCATTGCTAAATTCATCAGAGAGTGCTGGTGCTAAGCTGCACCAGTAAACCGTAAACCCGGTTAAACCGATTTTCTGTTTTTAACTAAAACAGACCAGGTAACCTTATAATATCATTCAAGCATTTTCTAATACTAATAAAATGACAATATTATACTATTATCTATCTCCTCTCATGAATCGAGTCCGGTTCGTCAAACAGAGACTATTTACGAAAATCAGAATCAAAACTGCCAACCGATACGGTTCAAAAACTAGGTTCTTCGTGACCGCGTTATCGAACTTTCCTCGGAAAAGGTTCTAGCTTAAGGATGACATAATGACAATGAGGATTGAGATACTTGTTGATATAGAAGAGATGTTCTCTTTACTGATCTTCCGGATAAATCCGTGCCTTTAGAAAAGATCTCGCGTACTCGAAAATCAGGGTTGTTACATTCTACCCTCCTAAAAGAAAATTTTGCCCTCAAAATTTCAGCCGCGTGCAAGAATCCTTCTTCAAGCGGTCTATTTCCTTCAAGCCATCCTAATGAAGAGATCGGTTCATTCCTTACAACATCCAAATCTCACACAGCCATATCCATGAAGATCATAACAGCTATGAAGATAGCTGTGGCTCACGTCGATTTATCATTCGGAGCTCGATTAAACCATGCCTATTCACAGTCATTGAGGTCTTATCCGCACTAAACAATCAACATTAAGGTGATCAGTTTTAATATCTCAAGTTAAGTACGAACATTCCCAAAATGAGCGCTCATAGACATTCATGCCAAATGTATCTTGAAGATACCCTAACAGCATGAGTCACACAAGCAGAGTATGCAATGAAGCATAGTCAGTCCACTCCCCAGGCTCTACTGCGAACGAACTGCTCTGATACCAAATTGTAACGACCCAATTTTCAGTACGCCTAGGACATACCAGAAACTGAGTGCTACCAATTTTTCATCCTATATATTATCTATTATTTATTATATGAGCCTGATTCGTTGTTAAAAGCGTAGTTTGTTAGCGAGGTACTTTTTTTTTTGAAAACATTTGGATTAATAGACGGAATCATTCATAATCAACTAATAGCTGATAACAGATAAAACAGTTATAAGCAACCATACATAAATACATCACAAGTAGCTAGCAACATTCAGTTATCCAGCCTTTATTAGAGTACAGACCTTTAGTTAGAACACCTCTAGGTATAGCTAGATAATAACTATATACACATACATACATACATACAACATCCCAGGTCCTGACCTGTTCAAGAGGTCCCTAAGCTGGCACCTAGGCTAGCCTAGACTCTATACTCACCTAGTCCCTCTAAACTACTAAAGCGAGGGAAAGTACGTCCTAAGTCTTCACAACTCAAGTTAGGTGGAACGTCATCAAAAGGTAGAACACCATCTGCCACTCCTCTGCACGATCAGACTTTTCCACAGGACGTCTCTCTGGTACCTCATGAAGTATCCACAAAATAGGAATCTCGTACACAGGATTTAGGTTAAAGTGTGCATACGAAGGGGTGCAGACGTTGGCTGGTCTCACAGTATTTACATATAATCAGAGAACGATATTCACCCTAGACTCAGAAGACTATCTAGAGCAGAATCCTCTTCTTGTGAATGGTCATCAGCGAACTATGGTAAGGTACTCTTACTTCCATCTGAAGGGGGAAGGGAGAGAGAAGGGGTAAGAACTGGGGAGTTCTTAGTAGGGCCGGGGTTATTAGTTAAGTTCATTAATTTCGGATTGTTTAGCAGACGAATAACAAAATATCGAGAAGTAGTGAACAGAAGATACAGATAAATAGAGAAAATAGAGAAAACAGATAGCAGAACACAAACAGAAGGATACAAGAAAATACAAAACAGACACAGAGAATAGAATACAAACAAGGAAAACATACATTCATACCACAATCATAACAAAGGAAATGCACTACCAAGTATGATGCATGTCTAGCCCTAGCGCAGGCAATGAGCTCATTTGTCGGTTACATACCCGCTCCCGACGTTACCCGGAGTCCTCTGACCAGGTAAGGCTTACCTGTTGGCAATGTCCCTCGCAAGATTCCTTTGACTTGTGAGGCAAACCACTACAAGAGTCCTTTGACTTGCAGGGCGGCACTAGCAACCCACTGCAAGAGTCCTTTGACTTGCATGGTAGAGCTAGTTAACTTATATCTGCCCAACACACTCTTTGTAAGAGTCCTTTGACTTACAAGAGCATACACACACTCTCACTGTAAGAGTCCTTTGACTTACAGGAGCATACACACACACTCTCACTGTAAGAGTCCTTTGACTTACAGGAGTATATGCTAGTCGTGTGTTCTCGATACCTCTGTAAGAGTCCTCTGACTTACAGAATAGCATTATAGCTAAGTATCCCAGGAAAGCACTCTCAGTGGTCGTACCACCATCTATCTGACTGCCTTCACTCAGTAGATCATCACATAATCATTCTCATTATCATCATCACTTTCACATTCTTATGCAGTACCTTTTTCTTTCTCTATTCAATCATGCTATACAAACTTTATAGCTTTTACTTTTACAACATCGTAACTCAAACCATTTCTCTTTATCACATTACTCTTTTCTCTTTGTCTTTTTACTTTGCTCTGGTTACTCTTTTCTCTGTATCCCTTTATTCTGCTCTGGTTACTCTGTTCTCTGTGTTTCTTTACTCTGTTCTGATTTCTCTTCATAACATATGTATTTAAAGCTTATCTAAATTTCGATATGAATAGTTAGCCTGTCCCAAGTATAGGTTCATTAAGTCTATACTGAAATAGTTTAACTTTTCATATAACACCCAACCCTAGTCGCAACTCAAGTACTAACTAAGTTGCCCTAGTTTGTTCACTAGTCTCTGTCTGTTTTTCTGTCATTAAAATTTTACAGGCTTTTTCTTTGGTTTTTATCTTTTCTTTAACTTTTTATCTTTTATTTATCTTTGCCTCACTAATATGTTTTTACCACTCCCTAAGTGTTTTATGAAGGTAATTATGAGATTCTGCGCTTAAAGTTGTCTTTCTAAAGCTTTTACAGAAAACTGCCTTTTCTGTATTATTTTATTATTTTTATTAAAATATTATTTTTAATTAAATATTATTATTTAATATTTTATTATTTTTTATTATTTTATCATTAAATTTTTGAAAATTAACTTACTTTTACTTTTAACCTTTAAAATTCACTTTTTACCATCCTTAACTTTTAATATTTCTACTTTTACCACCCTAACTTTCAGAAATTACTAAATAACCCCCCAAACACCAAATTAATTACTTCCTTGCCCTTTTATGAATCAAAAAGGTGTTCTTCATTGTTCTTAATCACACTCAAAGTGTTCTTCATGTTCTTCAAAAATTCTTCAGATTCTTTCTCTGTTTTTACCCGTTTTTCAGTCTTTTCAGCAACCGATTTTTACCATAATTCAAAATAAAATTGCAGCCACTAAAACCCCATCTTTTCTACATGATTTTAACACAAATTGAACCTCAATTTAAGCTCTAGGGTTTCGTTTTCCAGCAGCCACAAGAACATGAACTTTAAAGCTTGAATTTCATCAAATTTCATCAAAATTTCACCAAATTTTCACCAAGAATCAATCATATATGCAACCAATTTTTAGCACAGCCAATTTATACAACATTCACACAACTCAAACACAAATAATCAAGATTAATTTCGTGACACCCTACTGATGAGTATTTTGGTGAAAAATAAATTTCTCCCAAAACACACCAATCTAACCGGCAAGTGTACCGGGTCGCATCAAGTAATAAAAACTCACAGGAGTGAGGTCGATCCCACAGGGATTGATGGATCAAGCAATTTTAGTGGGTGATTGGTTTAGTCAAGCTGACATTTAGTGAATTGTGTGAAGTTGAGCAACAGAATGTAAAAATTGCAGGGAAATTAAAGTTGCAGAATGTAAATGGGCAGAAGCTTAAAGAGCAAGAAATGTAAATTGCAGAAACTTAAATTGCATGAAATGTAAAGGGGAGAGGGTGCTGGAAATTAAAGAGAGCAATAGATCAAAGCGTAGAGGAAATTTAACTTGCAGGAAAGAAAAGTGTAGCAAAGACTTGTAGAAACTGAGATTTCAGAAAACTGAATTCAATAATAGAAAATGACAATTGCAGAAAATTAAAAGTGTATCAAAGGAGACTTTCTATTCTACTCTACTCCTAATGCTCTAGCAGAGCCAGCCTTCCCACAAATATGAAAATGATGCCTTATATAGGCTTTACAAAATGGAAATGAAAATGAAATTAAAAACAAATTACAATTAAATGAAATTCCTATTTTATCTATTTCTTGTGCCTTTGAGTGATGATCATTTGGGCCCTTGCTCTTGATGGAATTGGGTTGATAAAGGCCTTGGTTGATTGCTCTTGGAGTTTGAAGAGGAACCGAATTGAACCGGGTTGAGTTTGCAAAAGTTGGACCAAAAGTTGGAGCTAAAGTTAGGGGTCTAACTTTGGCTCCAACTTTTCATAGCAGCCCACAAAACTTGCTGGTATGAACGTTGGTGCCAACGTTAGGGGTCTAACTTTGACCCTAACGTTGGCCTCCCTTATGCACATTTATGGCGCCAACTTTGTCCTCTTGTCATGTTGCCAATTTTATGCCCAATATAGACTATCATATATGGTTGGAAAGCTCTGAATGTCATCTTTCTAACCCACTTAGAATCACTTCAATTGGACATCTACAACTCAAGTTATGATCATTTGAAGAGGGCATGGTCGCTGGCTTTGGTGTGCAGCGTTTGAGGTAACGTTTGCCTCAAACGTTGGCGAAAACGCCAGTTCTGGAGGCTCAAACGTATTGTCCACCCCATACTATTATACAATGTTGGAAAGCCCTGGATGTCTACTTTCCAATGCCGTTGGGATCACATTATTTGGAGCTCTACAGCTCGAGTTATACTCCGTTGAAGGTGCAGAGGTCAGTTGGCCTCACTGCAGGTTGCCACCATGTTCGTTTATGCACATTGCGGGGCAGTTTTCTCCCTCAATTTTAGTGTCCATCATGCAGTGCCATATATGCTTGGAAAGCTCTTGATTCCTACTTTCCAATGCTTCTTGAATCACCTCATTTGGAGCTTTGTAGCTCAAGTTATTCTTGTTGGAAGTATACCCCTTCAAGCTATTGTGGTGTGTGGCGCCAACGTTAGCCTCAAAGTTAGGGGGCTAACGTTGGCGCAAACTTTTGCTCCTCCCCTTGTGAATTTCATGTGCCAACGTTAGCCACCAAGTTAGGGGGCTAACGTTGGCGCAAACTTTTGGTGCCCAGGGAGGTTCTCTTCATGCCAACGTTAGCCTCAAAGTTAGGGGGCTAACGTTGGCGCAAACTTTTGGTGCCCAGGGGTGAATTTCATGTGCCAACGTTAGCCTCCAAGTTAGGGGTCTAACTTTGAGGCTAACTTTTCACCCAAAAGTTTTTGCTTCCTGGTTCAACTTATTCCATTGTCCTCTCTTTACTCCTAGCCATTCCTTCTTGCTTCACCCTTTCTCCAAGCCTTCTTCACCTATCATTAATCAACCAAACACATCAAAGCTATGCTCAAAATCATGAGATATTCATTCTTTCATAATATGTGACAATTTTAGCATAAAACCTCATGAAATAGCATGAATTCATACATGGTTGATTAAATCAAAGGAAACATGAAAATCTACCCAATTGGTTTGCTTATGGCTCAAGAAAGTGCACAAAACCTATTGAAAACAAATGAAAAAGCATAGAAAAACATGACATGGTGACATGTCATCACCTACCTGGTTTTGCTGCTCCTAATTCGGTTAAACTTTCAGGTGGTCCTTAAGCACTTTTTCCTCCTAAATCACATCAAGAACAACTTTAAATCCAAAAACTCTCAACTGACCAATTCTCACTCAGTATGTTAGGAAGAGATATCTCACCTTAGACTTGCTGGAAATTCACGTTTCTTGGCCCTCAAGTCAAGTTAAGCATGATTCCTAAGGAAGAACATCAAGAAAACACATGTTTTGCATGGTTTTCCTTGAAACCCAAATTGAAATGGGAGGGAGACAGCCATCTCACCTTATTTCCAACCTTGATAAGTCACATGGTTATGTAGAGGAAGAAGAGAGGATCATTTTGGTGAAATCGGAGTTTTGATTTGAGTTTTGGTTCAGAAGAAATCAAGTTTTGAAGATTAAGTGTTCATGAAAGTTTCTCTCTTTTTTCTCTTGTTATTTTCGGCCAAAATGATGAAATGAGACCGCCTTGGAGGTCTTGGGGGTGTAAGGTGAGTTGTGATTGGTTGGCTTGGAGGTGGGTTAAAATAATATTAAAATATCTCAGGTGTACAACTACTAAAACTAGATGTTTTGGAACACTTGTAAAAACATCTCTAAAAATTATTTTCTGAGCTGCTAGCATAGATGAAACTAGTAAAATATTTATTATGAGAATATAACATGTATAATGAGGCCTTAGCATTGCTAAATTCATCAGAGAGTGCTGGTGCTAAGCTGCACCAGTAAACCGTAAACTCGGTTAAACCGATTTTCTGTTTTTAACTAAAACAGACCAGGTAACCTTATAATATCATTCAAGCATTTTCTAATACTAATATAATGATAATATTATACTATTATCTATCTCCTCTCATGAATCGAGTCCGGTTCGTCAAACATAGACTTTTTACGAAAATCAGAATTAAAACTGCCAACCGATACGGTTCAAAAACTAGGTTCTTCGTGACCGCATTATCGAGCTTTCCTCAGAAAAGGTTCTAGCTTAAGGATGACATAATGACAATGAGGATCGAGATACTTGTTGATATAGAAGAGGTTTTCTCTTTACTGATATTCCGGAGAAATTTGTGCCTTTAGAAAAGATCTCGCGTACTCGAAAATCAGGGTTATTACATATCTGATTTTGCTGTGGCTGCTGTTCTAGGACAGAGGAAAGACAAGCTAGTACATGTCATTTACTATGCTAGCAAGGTCGTTAATGAGAATCAAAGGAACTACACCACCACGGAGAAAGAACTTTTAGCCATAGTATTCGCTTTTGACAAGTTTAGATCATATCTTATTGGCTCTAAAGTAATTGTATTCACTGATCATGCAGTACTCAAATACTTGCTTACCAAACAAGAATCTAAGCCCAGATTAATAAGATGGATTCTGCTACTCCAAGAATTTGACATTGAGATTAAAGATAGGAGCAGAGCAGAGAACAAGGTAGCTGACCATCTCTCAAGGATTCCACAAGAAGAAGAAGAGACACACCAAGTTGCAGTAAATGAAAGCTTCCCTGATGAGCAGTTGATGATGATCCGAGTAGCCCCTTGGTTTGCAGACATAGCTAACTTCAAGGCTATTGGGGAACTACCAACCAACATCAACAAACACATGAAGAGAAAGCTAATCAAGGATGCCAAGCACTACATCTGGAACTACCAACCAACATCAACAAACACATGAAGAGAAGGTGTGTCTCCCATGAAGAATGGCAGGAAGTACTGTGGCAATGCCATGTATCCGCATATGGAGGCCACTTCAGTGGAGAAAGAACAGCAGCAAAAGTGCTTTAATCTGGATTTTACTGGCCAACAATGTTCAAGGATGCCAAAGAATTGGTGTCAAGGTGTGATGAGTGCCAAAGAGCTGGTAATCTAACCAAGAGAAATGAGAGGCCACAGCAATTCATACTAGAGCTGGAACTATTTGATGTATGGGAAATTGACTTTATGGGACCCTTTCCAACCTCCTACTCAAATAGTTACATATTGGTAGCTGTTGATTATGTCTCAAGATGGGTAAAAGCCATAGCCACTGCAACAAATGACAACAAAGTTGTGATAAGCTTCTTGAGAAAGAACATCTTCAGCAGATTTGGAGTTCCTAGAGCCCTCATTAGTGATGGAGGGACACACTTCTGCAACAAATAACTTGAAACACTCCTTCTCAGGTATGGAGTCAAGCATAAGGTGGCAACCCTATACCATCCACAGACCAACGGGCAAGCTGAGATTTCAAATAGAGAACTAAAAAAAATTCTTGAAAAAACTGTTGGAAGCTCGAGAAAGGACTGGTCTAAGAAGCTGGATGATGCATTGTGGGCCTAAAGGACAGCCTACAAGACACCCATTGGGATGTCCCCATACCAACTGGTATATGGCAAGGCCTGTCACCTACCAGTTGAGCTTGAGCATGGAGCATTTTGGGCTCTAAAAATGCTAAACTATGATGAGCAAGCTGCTGGAGAAAGAAGATTAATGCAACTCAATGAGCTGGAAGAATTTAGAAATCAAGCATATGCGAACGCAAAAATCTACAAAGAAACACAAAAAGGTGGCATGTTCAAAAGATAGCAAGAAGGGAGTTCACTGAAGGACAAAGAGTGCTGTTGTACAACTCAAGACTCAAGTTCTTCCCTGGGAAACTTAGGTCTCAATGGTCAGGACCTTTCACCATACTCAAGGTGTTTCCCTATGGTCATGTAGAACTCATGGAGGACAAAACTCATAGAACTTTCACTGTCAATGGCCATAGACTCAAACACTACTTGGGAGGCTCCTTAGAGGAGCAGAGAGTGAGCTACAAGCTCAACTAAAGATGGAGGAGTGTCAAGCTAGTGACAATAAAGAAGCGCTAGTTGGGAGGCACCCCAACACTTTATTCTTTTGATTTATTGTTTTTCTTAGAAGTAGTTTAAATTTCACTGCTTTAGATAGTTTAAGTTTCAGTTTCACACTTGTGTTGCATTACCATTTAGAATTAGATTGCAAGTGGTAGGATAGGAAGTTTAAATATCAGCTTTGGTAGTTAGAACACCCTTACATTCTTTTGTTTCTTTTATTCCGGAATTGCAACTTGATGAATGCATTACTAATGAGGAGTAAATGGGCTGACAACTAGCTAAAAGGCTAAGTTTGGTGTGGCCAATCACCCACTTAATCTAGGCTTACAACCATTTTGATAACTTGATTTTTAAGAGTAAGCCCAGAGATTAAGTTTGGTGTGGCCACCACCATACAAGGATCACCTAGCAAGCCCAATTCTACTCAATCTGAAGGCACTTAATAATTTGGCAAAAGCATGAACATGGTTTAATGAGTTCAAAAGAGGTTAGAAACAAAAGAAAATGAAAAGATTGGAGTTATTTCATCCTTATGAACACATTAAATACACAATGATGGAACCAATTTATTAAGATGCAATAGGATTAAGTTTGGTGTCCCAAGGGACACCCATCAGTTGTAATCCCACTTACCCGTAATAAGAAGGAATGTGAAGGATTCTTTTGTCATTCCTAACAGGTTTCAGTTTTATTTTCAGGAGAAAAGATGGGACCCACATGGTGAATCACTCATAAAGCAAAGAAGTCAAAGTGTACTTACACTTTGGAACTCAACACATGCAGAAGGCACAGTGAGAAAAAGGTTGGCGCCTCTTCCCACGCTAGGCGCCACTCCCCAAGTGGGAAAACATTGAATCCTTTTTTATTTCCCACCATTCAAATCACACCCTTCACCCCTTATAAAAGCCTCACCTTCCCAACTCTTCTCCTACTTCAAACCCCTTATCACACACGAAAAAGAATCTAAACACCTTTCTTCTCCTCTTCACTTTTCACCTTCCACTACCTCTCTTCCCCTACTTCTTTCTTTTCTCTTGATTGGGACAATCAAGTCCTAAGTTTGGTGTTGGAGCAAAACCTTGTTTTGCTTGCCTCTCTTGCAACCTTCTCCAATTTTTTTTACAATCTCAAAAACACTTTCTCAACCTAATGGCACCACCAAAAAGCTCAGCCTCAAAGAAAAGAAAAACCAAGGAACCAACGTCTGGATCCTCAAGCTCATCTTTCAATGAATACAAGTTTCTCTCCGCATTCAACCAAAATCAATTCTATGGCTGGGTGAGTAAGAGGGAGATCATTCCAGAAGTTGGGTTCTAATTAGGGAGGAATGAGCATCTTGAGATCAACATTGAGATTAACAGTAGGGGCTTGGCACTCCTATGCAACCCACCAAGAAAGGTAGTAGAGAGCTTGTCAAGGGAACTTTATGCCAATACTATGCCTCAGGCAGGACAACCCTATGGCTACATTAGCTATGTGAGGGGGAAGTCCATTGACTATAGTCCCTCCAGCATTGAGAGGATGCTAATGGTGAAGAGGACAAGCTCCACCCAGAGCTATGAAGAAAGAATGAAGCAACAAGACCCTGCATTTGATGAAATCCTGAACGAGATCTGTGTGCTGAATGTGCATTGGATAAATGATAAGGATGGGGTACCCAACCAATTGAGAAGAAGAGATCTAAGCCCCCAAGCTAGAGGGTAGCTAGAATTTGTGAGGAGGTTCTTAATCCCCATATCCAATACTTCAGAGGTGACCAAGGAGAGAGCTGTGCTCATATACAGCATCTTGAAAGTTGAGAATGTCAATGTGGGGGAGCTAATTACCAACAACATTAACAAAGTGCTGAAAAGCACCAGTGACAACACAAGGTTGGCATTCCCCAGTATCATACAGAGGCTAAGTGATGAGTCTGGAGTTGAAAAGATCATTGATGAGGTGCTAGTGAAGCAACACAAATTCATAACTGCCAAGAAGATGGCCAAAGTGGTGGCTGTTAACCCACTTCAGAGGGCCAGAGAACAAAGAGCTCATGCTCATGAGCCACATGTGCAACAACAACAAGAAGATGAAGAGGCAGAAGAACAACCACACTTTCTAGCACTTCAATCACCACCACCACACTACCAATACCAACAATTTCCAAAGGTATTCAACTAGGAACAACTGCAAGGAGATGTACACCAAATGAAGGGAGACCTACAACACCTGAGAGAGGACATCAACCAATTCAAAGACTATTAACAAAAGCAATGAGACCAAGTCAATGAGAACATCCAACAACTCCAAGGGAGTCGGGAGCATATGATGAAGGAGCAGCAAGAACAATTTGACTGGGAAGAGGTGCGAAGCGCATTAGACAAAATAGCAGAGCAAGCAAATGGCAACAGAGGAACCTTGCTGAATTCAGAAATCTCTATGATGCCAGAACCATCTTAAGAAGGCAATATGACATCAATACACAGGCGAAGCTGAATCACTTGTGTAATGCTGTGGCCGCTCTAAACCCAGAATACCCAATGTTCATGCAAGGAATGGAGGAGCTGAGTGCAAGACAAGAGGAAATTCTAGCCAAACACAAGGAGGATGAACGAAATTATATAAGAAGGCTAGGATTTTGGAAGCCCAAAGATGCTAAAGCACAAGAAGGGTCCTCCAAGCAGGATGAAGGTAGCTCCTCCCCTTCCAAGAAGAAGGACAAAGGAAAGGGGCCAATGAACTGAAGATGAAGCTGCTCAAGGTTGTTAAGTCCCATGGTTGACACTCTCTAATTTCTGAAATCATGTTTAAGCTTTTGTTTGATTTACTTTCTGCCAAAAATAAATAGTCATGATAGGATAGTTTATGTTTTCTGCTTAGTTTTATTTCATGCTTGAAGTCCTTTATGAGTCCTTTAAACTACAAGAAAGAAAATGCAATATATTTCAAGTCTTCTTTTTCAACATAAACAAAGTAGAGTTTGTTTCCATAAGAGTTACTGTGAGTTGTGCAAAAACAAGAGTAAGAGAAACCAAGGCCAAGGGAGATCATTCAACAAACTAAGAAACAAGGAACTAAGTGTAGAACCTTGAATGAACTAAAAAGAAAATGAGTCATAGAAAGCAACTAGTCCTAGAAGGTATAACAAGAGAAGGTAAAGGGGTGTTCCTTAAATATCCATAGAGCCAAGAAGTAGTAAGCAATAAAGACCCAAGGCTCTGAGCATCAACTACCAAAATGGGAAAGAAACTTTAAAAAGCTCAAAAAGAGTTAAAGATCCTAGTAGATGCTTGTGGTGAAGATGTGTCAAGAAGAGACCTGGGCAAGTAAATTCTTAGGGGTGCTTCAACACCCAGTACCCTAAAACCAACTGGTTTGGGAGTGCTAATTGAAAGCTTAATTAAAGGGTTGTCTTGAGACAAAACACTTAGAGTCGTGGTCAAGAAAGCACAACCAAAGAGAAAGCAAAACAACTCTTACTACTTCAAGGTGACAATCAATAGAAAGGACCCCTAAAGCCTATACTTGAAAGAACCCTCAAAGATCTAAGAGTTTTTCATGACATTAAAACATTCATACATGTGTTGAAAACTTAGTCTACCCTTAGTCATGTTATATTCATTCAAGGCCAAGGCCTCAATTTATAAAAGGCCTACTCACACTGATTTGCTTGGGACAAGCAAAGCTTAAGTTTGGTGTTGTGATGACTTGCATCATCTACCCTTCTTTCTTGCATAAAGAAGACCATAAAAGAGCATAAATCTCAATTGATCATTGCAATTCATGCATTAATTGATGAATATTATGGTACATTGCTTTGAGATGAGTTGTGCTGAATTTTAGGTGAAAAAGACATAAAAAATAAGAAGAAACCAACAAAGATGCTGGGCGTGTGAAACTGGCGTGCCACTTGGAGCAAGTGCCGCAAAAATGAACTAGCGTGCCACGTCAGGAGCTGGGCGTGGCACGCCAATACTAAATTCCAAAGGAGAATTCCCAAGCATTCACAAGGGCGTGGCACGCCAAACCCTGGGCATGCCACGCTAGTACGAAGTTCCAGAGAAGCAACAATGGAGGACACAAAAGGGGCGTGGCACGCCAGGCTGGGCGTGGCACGCCTAACCCATCACCTACTATGGGCATGCCACTTGAGCCAAGGGGCGTGGCACGCCAGCTCATCACTTCAGGAGGAACCATCACTATGGCATGCCACCTGGTATCGAAGGCGTGGCACGCCAACTCCAAGAAGTCACTTAGGCGTGCCACTTGAGGAACCAGGCGTGGCACGCCAAGCTTGAGAAGTCCACAAATATATGGGCATGCCACTTGAACAGCATGGCATGGCACGCTAGTACAAAATTCCAGAGAAGGGGTTGAAGGCCATAGAGGTCTGGGCGTGCCACTTGAGGTTGAAGGTGTGGCACGCCAGGCTCCCATTCTCACTTTGGCGTGCCACTTGAGCAACCAGGCGTGGCACGCCAATGCACAAAGAGGCCAAAGCAAGGACTAGGCGTGCCACTTGGTATCAAAGGCATGGCATGCTAGCCCAAGAATCTCACTATGGCGTGCCACTTGAGTGCTTGGCATGGCACGCCAGCTGCTGGAACCAAGGTAAGATCAAGGGCGTGGCACACCAGCCTCTAGGCGTGGTACGCTGGTACAAGTTTCCAGAGAAGATGAAGAAGGCCAAACACATAGGCGTGCCACTTAGTGTCGAAGGCATGACACGCCATCCACTATTCCTCACTTGGGCGTGCCACTTGAACCCCAGGCGTGGAATGCCATTGTCATTCATAAAGAAAAAGCCATTGGGGTGTGCCACTTGAGTTCGTGGTGTGGCACGTCAAACAGAAGGATCACTTACCTCCAAAGGGCGTGGCACGCCAGACCTTGGGCGTGACACGCTAGTTCAACTTTTCAGAGAGCTTGATCAAGTGTGCAACAAGGGCGTGGCACGCCAGACCCTGGGTGTACCATGCTAGTTCAAATCTCCAGAGGCAAGAAGAAGAGGAAAAAGGCTAGGGCATGCCACTTAAGCTCGAAGGCGTGGCACGCCATTGTACATGGGCATTAAAAGACCCTGGGCGTGCCACTTGAGCTCGAAGGCGTGGCACGCCAGGGATATTATTAAAGAAGGGCATGCCACTTGAGGGACTGGGCGTGGCACGCCAAGCCATAATTGGAGGAGCACGTGACACACCACTAAAGCGCCAGCCACACGCCAGCTGGGAAGTCATGCTTATCGAGTTTTTTTCCCCTCCAAATTGTAATTTTCCTTTTTCACTTATATAATTCTTTTATTTTAAAAGCTAGGAGTAGTATAAATACCCCCAAGAAGTACTGAAGAGGGGGTTAAGCAGTTAGAGAAACTAGTTTTTGGATCCACTTTTACACTATATCTTCTTTACTTTTGAGTACTTTTCTTTGAGCTATGAGTAGCTAAATTCCTTCTCATTGAGAGAGGGAGCTCTGTTGTACTTAATAGATTGATGATAGTGAAATTCTTCTTCTCTTCATCTCCTCTTTGATTTGCTAGAAGGAATTTTGTTTCTAATACATAGTGTTCAATTATCTTGGAAAAGATATTGAATGCAAAATGGGTTTCATGGGAACCTTGGGAAAGGAAACATGAAACCGTGCTTGAAATCTCTTCTCACACTTGAGTAGGATCTGGGTTTTGGTGTTTGGATATGGTGACATATAATCCTCCCTTTACTTAGACCTATGATGATGTGTGGCATAATCAGGGACCAAGCATATCTCTCTTCATGAACAATTAGACCAAGGAATTGGCTATTGATCAAGATCTGAGAGATTGAGTCACCAAGGGATTGGAGCTCAATCAATCATGATTGCCAAGAGGTCAATGAGTTGCATGATTGAAGAGGATATAAGCCAAAATTGATCCAAAGAGACAAAATCTCCTGATCTCAATGAATTTTCCCATTCTTGTCTACCACTTTCTTTATGGCTTGCTTTTACATTCTCCAATTCCCCATTCTCATTTACAATTAAGTCATTTATGATTCTGCACTTTACATTCTGCAATTTCTATTTCTCTACTTTATTGCTTTTCTTTACATTTTTGCCATTTACATTTCTGCCAGTTACAATTCTGTAATCATAATCTATCTGTTCCGCTTAACTAATTCATCAAGTGATTAAAATTGCTCAAATTCGCCAATCTCTGTAGATACGATCCCACTCTTCTGTGGGTTATTATTTGACGATAATTTTGGTGTGCTTGCCAAAAGAACTGATTCACCATTTTTTGAATGGGGTTTGAATTGGACTCATCAATTCTATTCTAAGATACTCACTCGTACTTCAATATAGAGAATATGATGATCCGTGACACTCATTATTATCCTAAAATCTATGAACGCATGCCTGACAACCACTCCCGTTCTATCTGAGCTCAATGTAGTCATTGGGCGATAGCTTGAGTGTGTATCTCTTGGGTCTCTAATCCACGGACCGAGTCCGTGAGATTAAAACCTTCATGGTAGAGGCTAGAACCAATTGGCAGCATTCCTGAGATCCAGAAAGTCTAAACCTTATCTGTGGTATTCTGAGTAGGATCTGGAATGGGATGACTGTGACGAGCTTCAAACTCACAAATATTGGGTACAGTGACAGTGTGCAAAAGGATAGAGAGATCATATTCCGACACAAGTGAGAACCGACAGATGATTAGCCGTGCGGTAGCTGTACTTGGTATTTTTCATCCCAGATGAGAGATCCTACAGTTGATTAGCCGTACAGAAACCGTGCCTGGTATTTTTCATCCGAGAGGACGAATGGTAGCCATTGACAACGGTGATCCACCAACATACAGTTTGCCATTGAAGGAAGCCATGCGTGTTTGGAGAAGAAGACAGTAGAAAAGCAGAGATTCAGACGACAGAGCATCTCTGGAACCTCAACCTGTTTCGCATTACTGAATTACAAGTAACACTCAATTCATGTTATTTACTTTTCATAAACAAAAAATCATTTTGATCACTATTCTCTTGACTAAGATTTACAGGATAACCATAGCTTTCTTCAAGCCGCAATCTCCGTGGGATCGACCCTTACTCACGTAAGGTATTACTTGGACGACCCAGTGCACTTGCTGGTTAGTTGTGCGGAGTTGCAAAGGTGTGATTGCAATTTCGTGCACCATACACTTATGGTCGAGAAATTAGGTTTAACATGTGTTCGACATCCTAAACCATATACATTGTAGTGCTTGAATGATAGTGGAGAGATTAAGGTTAACAAGCAGGTAAAAATTACATTCTTTGTTGAAAAGTATGTTGATGAGGCATTGTGTGATGTGGTGCTAATGCAAGCTTGTCATTTATTATTCGGGAGACCTTGGTAGTTTTACCGTCGAGCATTTCATGATGGTCACATGAATTTGTTCTCTTTTAATTTGAATGGTCGTAAGATCACCCTTGCTCCTTTATCACCTAAGGAGGTTTACTTTGACCAGTTGAAGCTTTAAAAGGATACCAAGGAGAAAATGGGATGTGAGATCATAGAAAAATTTGAGAGAAAAGATGCTGTGAGAGAAAAGAATATAGCAAAAGGCCCAAAGGTGAGTGAAAAGAAAGAAAAAAGTACATGTCATGAGAATAGTGTAAATACGGAGAAAATTGAGAGATTTGAGAGCAAATTATGTTTTTTTGCCAAAGAGAGAGATTTAAAGAGTGCTTTAATAGGAAAGAAAGCTTTGTTTATGGTTCAATTTAGGAATACTTTATTCTCTGACACTAACCTTAACCCAAATTTGTCAATTAGCTTTGTCTCTTTGTTGCAAGAATTTGCAGATGTCTTTTCTACTGACGTATCATGTGGTTTGCCTTGTTTACGAGGGATTGAGCACCAAATTGATTTTATTTTTGGTGCTATCATTCTTAATGGACCAGCCTATAGGAGTAACCCTGAAGAAACAAAGGAGCTTCAAAAGCAAGTAGAGGAGTTATTAGCCAAAGGTCACATCAGGGAGAGTATGAGTCCATGTGTTGTACCAGTTTTGTTGGTTCCAAAGAAGGATGGTACTTGGCAGATGTGTGTGAATTGTCGTGAAGTCAATAAGATTACGGTAAAGTATCGTTATCATATCCCTAGGTTAGATGACATGCTTGATGAGTTATATGGTGCATGCATATTCCCTAAAATTGATTTGAAAAGTGTGTATCATCAAATTAGAATGAAACCAGGGGATGAATGGAAGACTGCATTTAAAACAAAACATGGGTTATATGAGTGGTTAGTAATGCCTTTTGAGCTAACTAATGCACCTAGTACTTTTATGCATCTAATGAACAATGTTTTGCAAGAAATTTTGGGTTAATTTGTTGTTATGTGTTTCGATGATATTCTCATTTATAGCACTTGTTTGGATGACCACTTGTCACATGTTTCAGCTGTTTTGGAAGTGCTTCGAAAAGAAAAATTATATGCCAATCTTAAAAGGTGCACTTTTTGTATTGATCAAGTTATATTTCTTGGTTTTGTTGTGAGTGCGAGTGGAATGGAGGTTGATGAGGAAAAGGTAAAGGCTATTCGTGAATGGCCAACGCCTAAGAATGCTTCTGAGGTAAGAAGTTTTCATGGGTTAGCTGGGTTTTACAGGAGATTTGTAAAAAACTTTTCTACCATTGCTGCGCCTCTCAAAGAGGTTATCTAAAAAGATATTAGATTTAAATGGAAAAAGGAACCAGAAATTGCATTTCATACCCTAAAAGATTGTTTGTGTTCTGCTCCTATTCTTGTTTTACCTAGCTTTGATCAAACCTTTGAGATTGAATGTGATCCTTCTGGGATTGGTATAGGTGTTGTTTTGATGCGGGAAAAACGAGCCATTGCCTTCTTCAGTGAAAAGTTGAATTTAGCTCAGCGTAAATCTTCAACATATGACAAAGAATTATATGCTTTGGTTCGGGCTTTGGAGGTTTGGCAACACTACCTCTTACCTAAGAAATTTGTGATTCACATGGATCATGAATCTTTGAAGCACTTAAAAGGACAAGGTAAGTGACGAGAGAAACTTTTGCGTGGTCTAGAAATTTGCAGATAAATCCTCGTTGCAAGTATAGTTTCTAAACCTTCAGAAGTCCTTTCATACAAACGTTGTGGTTGTCATAAGTAACAAACCCCAAAATAAATTGATAACCGAAGTATTCAAACCTCGGGTCATCTTCTAAAGGAATTGCAGGGAGGTGTTCTTATTATTGGTTATGAGTTGTAAATTGGGGTTTTGGATCAAGGTAAAAAGTATGTTGAATGATAAGTAAAATAAAATAATAATAACTGTAAAATAAACTCTTGGCAAGGTATAAGAACTGGAAGTCCTATCCTGGTTATCCTTATCAATTGTGATGAGAATGGATTTTTCTCCCACTTTGTTAACCTCTAACTATGAAGGTAAGTTAAGTGGACGAATTAATTCGAATACTCAAATCCCAGTCTTTCCTTGGGAAAAGTTAGAGTTATTTGATCTCGAAGTAATTCTTGAAGAATTCCAATTTTCAATCAACAATGAGTTTGATAACTCAAGAGTTACCAATGACTCAACCAAAGCCAAAAGGGAAAAATCAAAATTATTTATATAAATAAAAGAAAGAAATCATAAGTCTAAAATACCTCAAAATATATTAAATAGAAAATCAATATAAACATAGAGAGTCATAAACAAAATTGAGAAAAGAAATAAAAGAACATTGAACCTGGGATTGAGAGTCACTCCTAAAACTAAGAGAAGTCCTAAATCCTAATCCTAAGAGAGAGGAGAGAACCTCTCTCTCTAAAAACTACATCTACTCCTAAAATTGTGAATGTGAAAGCCTGTTGATGAATGGATGCATTCCCCCACTTTATAGCCTCTAATCTGTTTTCTGGGCCGCAAACTGGCTCAGAAACAGCCCAGAATTCGCTGGTTGCGAATTCAAACACGCTGATTTTTTGTCACTGCAATGCGGCCATGTGGGGCACGCGTTCGCGTCGCCTAGCTTTCCAACGCAACTGGAACCGCGTCGTTTGGATCTCTGTAGCTAAAGTTATAGCCGTTTGAGTGCGAAGAGGTCAGGCTGGACAGCTTAGCAATTTCTCTAACTTCTTGTATTCGTTCCACTTTTGCATGCTTCCTTTCCATCCTCTGAGCCATTCTTGCCCTGTAATCTCTGAAATCACTAAACACACATATCAAGGCATCTAATGGTAATAAGAGAGGATTAAATATAGGGAACTTTAGACCAAGGAAAGCATGTTTTCAATCAAAGCACATAATTAGGAAGACAAATGTAAAACCATGCAAATAGTATGAATAAGTAGGTAAAGAGTTAATAAAATCCACTCAGTTGAGTACAAGATAAACCATAAAAAAGTGGTTTATCAGTAAGCTTGCTAAAAGACATGCTAAATGGGTGGAATTAATTAAAATATTTCCATATGTGATTGTCTTTAAACAATGTAAAGAGAATGTCATTGCTGATGCTTTATCTCGAAGGTATGCTTTAATTACTATACTTAATTCTAAGTTGTTAGGATTTGAGTTTTCAAAGAAGTTGTATGCAACTGATTTTGACTTTTCTGCTATTTATGCCTCTTGTGAACATAGTTCATTTAACAAATTTTATAGACATGAAGGTTTTCTGTTTGGTGGTAATAGAATTTGTGTGCCTGCTTGTTCAGTGAGGGACTTACTTGTTCTGGAATCACATAATGGGGTTTGATGGGTCATTTTGGTGTGCATAAGACATTGGATGTGTTATCTGAACATTTTTACTGGCCACGCATCCGTGGAGATGTTGAAAACTTTTGTGCTAAGGGTATTGCATGTAAACAAGCTAAATCAAAGTCTTTACCACATGGTTTGTATGCACATTTACTTGTTCCTATGCATCCGTGGGTTGATATTTCTATGGATTTTGTTCTTGGTTTACCTCAAACTAAAAAAGGTAAAGATAGCATTCTTTTGTGGTAGACAGATTTAGTAAAATAGCTCATTTTATTGCATGCCAGAAAACTGATGATGCAACAAATACTGCTGATCTGTTCTTTAGATATGTTATGCGCTTGTATGGTTTTCCCTAAACTATTGTTTCTGATTGTGACGTAAAATTTTTTTGTCATTTTTGGAAAGTTTTAGGGGTAAATTAGGCACAAAATTATTATACTCTACTCCTTGTTATCCTCAGATTGATGGTCAAACTGAAGTAGTAAATAGAACATCAGGGACCTTATTACGTGCTGTTGTTGGTAAGAATTTGAAAATTTAGGAAGATTATTTATCTTTTATTGAGTTTGCTTATAATAGAACTATTCATTCTTCTACTGGTTTTTCTCCTTTTGCACTTATTACCTTTGCCTTTGAGTGATCTTGTTAGCTTGGATGTAGAAGGTAAAGCTGAAAAGGTTAAAGCAATGCACTTGAAAGCACGTGAGTAACTTGAAAAGAAAAATAAGTTGAGAGCTCAACGTGTGAATAAAGCACAAAGACAACTTGTCTTTGAACCTAATGACTGGATATGGGATCATTTGAGAAAGGAGAGGTTTCCTACTCAAAGAAAATCCAAGTTAGACCCTAGGGATGATGGTCCATTTCAGGTGCTCGAAAGGATCAATAACAATGCTTACAAGATTGACCTTCCAGGTGAGTATAATGTATCAGCTACTTTAAATTTCTATCACCTATCTCCTTTTGATTTGAATGGAAATTCGAGAAAGAATATTTTTTAGGAGGGAGGGAATGATACGAGCCCTGCGGGATGTAACGACCCAATTTTTAGTACGCCTAGGACATACCAGAAACTGAGTGCTACCAATTTGTCATCCTATATATTATCTATTATTTATTATATGAGCCTGATTCATTGTTAAGAGCGTAGTTAGTTAGCGAGGTACTTTTTTTTTTTGAAAATATTTGGATTAATAGACGGAATCATTCATAATCAACTCATAGCTGATAACAGATAAAATTGTTATAAGCAACCACACATAAATACATCACAAGTAGCTAGCAACATTCAGTTATCCATCTTTTATTAGAGTATAGACCTTTAGTTAGAACACTTCTAGGTATAGCTAGATAATAACTATATACATATACATACATACATACAACATCCCAGGTCTTGACCTATTCAAGAGGTCCCTAAGCTGGCACCTAGGCTAGCCTAGACTCTATACTCACCTAGTCCTTCTAAACTACTAAAGCGAGGGAAAGTACGTTTTAAGTCTTCACAACTCAAGTTAGGTGGAACATCATCAAAAGATAGAACATCATCTGCTACTCCTATACACGATCAGACTTTTCCACAGGACATCTCTCTGGTACCTCATGAAGTATCCACAAAATAGGAATCTCGTACACAGGATTTAGGTTAAAGTGCGCATACGAAGGGGTGCAGACGTTGGCTGGTCTCACAGTATATACATATAATCAGAGAACGATATTCACCCTAAACTCAGAAGACTATCTAGAGCAGAATCCTCTTCTTGCGAACCGTCATCAGCGAACTATGGTAAGGTACTCTTACTTCCATCTGAAGGGGGAAGGGAGAGAGAAGGGGTAAGAAATGGGGAGTTCTTAGTAGGGTCGGGGTTATTAGTTACGTTCATTAATTCTATGTTGTTTAGTAGACTATTAGCAGAATACAAGGAAGCAGTAATTAGAAAACACAGATAAATAGAGAAGATAGAGAAAACAGATAGCAGAACACAAACAGAAGAATACAAGAAAATATCACAAGCGCAGAGAATGGAATACAAACAAGGAAAGCATACATTCATACCACAAACATAACAAAGAAAATGCGCAACCAAGTATGATGCATGTCTAGCCCTAGTGCAGGTAATGAGCTCATCTGTCGGTTACTAACCCGCTCCCGATGTTATCTAGTAACCTCTGTCTGGATAAGGCTTTCCTATTGGCTATACCCCTGTGTACAGGAAATAACCCCTCTGCCACCACAGGGTCCACTGCACGCAGGAAATAACACATCTGCCACTGCAGGGATGTACGCCGACACACCTTCTGTATACAGGAAATAACCCCTCTGCCACTACAGAAATGGAACAGGTGGTCATGGTACTTCTGTAGCAGGAAATAACCCCTCTGCCTTACAGAAATAAAATATGGATCTGTACCGTAGGAAAGCGTTCTCAATGATCACACTATTATCTATCTGACTGCCTCACTGCAGCAGATGATCATACAAGTATATCTGGAGTTGCCTTAACGCAACAAATGAATAAACACATCTCTTGGGTTGCCTCAAGCAACAAATAAATATCTCTTGGGTTGCCTCAAGCAACAAATCATCACATAATCATTCTCATTATCATCATTCATCATCATTCTCATTATTCATCATCATTTTCACATTTTTATGCAGTACCTCTTTCTTTCTCTGTTCAATCATACTGTACAAACTTTACATCTTTCACTTTTACAACATCTTAATTCAAACGATTTCTCTTTATCACATTACTCTTTTCTCTGATTACTCTTTTCTTTGTATCCCTTTATTCTGCTCTGGTTACTCTGTTCTCTGTATTTCTTTACTCTGCTCTGATTTCTCTGTTTAACGTATGTATTTAAAGCTTATGTAAATTTCGGTATGAATAGTTAGTCTGTCCCAAGTATAGGTTCATTAAGTCTATACTGAAACAGTTTAACTTTTCATATAATACCTAACCCTATTCGCAATTCCAGGACTAACTATGTTGCCTTAGTTCGTTCACTAGTCTCTGTCTGTTTTTCTGTCATTAAAACTTTACAGACTTTTTCTTCGATTTTTATCTTTTCTTCAACTTTTTATCTTTTATTTATCTTTGCCTCACTAATATGTTTTTACCACTCCCTAAGTGTTTTATGAAGGTAATTATGAGATTCTGCGCTTAAAGTTTTCTTTCTAAAGCTTTTAAAGAAAACTGCCTTTTCTGTATTATTTTATTATTTTTATTAAAATATTATTTTTAATTAAATATTATTATTTAATATTTTATTATTTTTTTATTATTTTATCATTAAATTTTCGAAAATTAACTTTACTTTTACTTTTAACCTTTAAAATTCACTTTTTACCACCCGTAACTTTTAATATTTCTACTTTTACCACCATAACTTTCAGAAATTACCAAATAACCCCCCAAACACCAAATTAATTACTTCCTTGCCCTTTTATGAATCAAAAAGGTGTTCTTCATTGTTCTTCATCACACTCAAAGTGTTCTTCATGTTCTTCGTAAATTCTTCAGATTCTTTCTCTGTTTTTATCCATTTTTCAGTCTTTTCAGCAACCGATTTTTACTATAATTCATAATAAATTAGCAGCCACTAAAACCCCATCTTTTCTACATGATTTCAACACAAATTGAACCTCAATTTAAGCTTAGGGTTTCGTTTTTCCCGCTGCCCAAGAACATGAACTTTAAAGCTTGAATTTCATCAAATTTCATCAAAATTTCACCAAATTTTCACCAAGAATCAATCATATAAGCAACCAATTTTTCACACAGCCAATTTATACAACATTCACACAACTCAAACACAAATAATCAAGATTAATTTCGTGACACCCTACCTTGATTTGCTGCTCCAAATCCGGTTACTCTTTGAAGTGTTCTTAAAGCACTTTTTCCTCCTAAATCACATCAAGAACAACTTTAAATCCAAAAACTCTCAACTGACCAAATCTCACTCAGTATGTTAGGAAGAGATATCTCACCTTAGACTTGCTGGAAATTCACGTTTCTTAGCCCTCAAGTCAAGTTAAGCATGATTCCTAAGGAAGAACATCAAGAAAACACATGTTTTGCATGGTTTTCCTTGAAAACCGAATTGAAATGGGAGGGAAACAGCCATCTCACCTTATTTCCATCCTTGATAAGTCAAATGGTTATGTAGAGGAAGAAGAGAGGATCATTTTGGTGAAATCGGAGTTTTGATTTGAGTTTTAGTTCAGAAGAAATCAAGCTTTGAACATTAAGTGTTCATGAAAGTTTCTCTCTTTTCTCTCTTGTTATTTTCGGCCAAAATGAAGAAATGAGACAGCCTTGGAGGTCTTGGGGGTGTAAGGTGAGTTGTGATTGGTTGTCTTGGAGGTGGATTAAAATAATATTAAAATATCTCTGGTGTACAACTACTAAAACTAGGTGTATCGAAACACTCGTAAAAACATCTCTAAAAATTATTTTCTGAGCTACTAGCATAAATGACACTAGTAACATATTTATTATGAGAATAGTACATGTATAATGAGGCCTTAGCATTACTAAATTCATCAGAGAGTGTTGGTGCTAAGCTGCACCAGTAAACCGTAAATCCGATTAAACCGATTTTCTGTTTTTAACTAAAACTGACCAGGTAACCTTATAATATTATTCAAGAAGCTTCTAATACTAATATAATGATAATATCATCCTATTATCTCTCTTCTCTCATAAATCGAGTCCGGTTTGTCAAACTGAGACTATTTACAAAAAACCAAATCAAAACTTCTAGCTGATACGGTTCAAAAACCAGGTTCTTCGTGACCGCGTTATCGAGCTTGTCTCGGAAAAGGTTCTAACTTAAAGATGACATAATGACAATGAGGATTGAGATACTTGATGATATATCAAAGGTTTTCCCCTTACTGATCTTCCGGAGAAATCCGTACTTTCAGAAAAGATTTCGCGTTCTCGAAAACCGGGGTTGTTACATTCTACCCTCCTAAAAGAAAATTTTGCCCTCAAAATTTTAGTTACCTGAGAATAGATGCGAGTAACCAGCTCTCATCTTATCTTCCAATTCCCAAGTGTGCTCTTCTTCTCCTCTTGGTTCCCATGCTACTTTGACTAAGCGAACAGTCTTGCCTCTTAGCTGCTTATCACTTCTTTCTACGATCTGAACTGGTGATGCTTGATATGTCAAATCATTTTATAACTGTACTGTTTTTGGTTGTGAAACGTGACTATCATCGGGAACATATTTCTTAAGTTGCGAGACATAAAAAAAAACATCATGAAGGTTTGATAAATAAGGAGGAAGGGCTATTTGATAAGCTACAAGACCGACTCTTTTAAGTATTTGGAAAGGTTCTATGTATCATGGGTTAAGCTTCTTAGTCTTAAGGACTCTACCTATTCCAGTAATCAATGTTACTTCTAGAAAGACATGATCTCCCTCACTAAACTCTAAGGGTCTACGTCTATTATCGGCATAGCTCTTTTGACGGCTCTGTGCGGTCTGGATCTTCTGGCGAATCCCCTTTATCTTCTCAGTAGTTTCTTACACTAAGTCTGGACCTAAGACACTAGCTTCTCCGTCATCATTCCAACACATTGGTGTCTGACATCTCCTTCCGTAGAGAGCTTCATATGGTGCCATCCCGATACTTTGTTGGTAACTGTTGTTGTAGACGAACTCGACCAATGGCAAATACCTATCCTAACTGCCCTGGTTATCCATCACACAAGATCTTAACATGTCTTCCAATGTATGGATTGTTCGCTCTGATTGTCCGTCTATTTGAGGATGGTATGATGTACTCATATGCAATTCTGTTCCTAAAGCTTTCTGGAAAGCTCCCTAGAATCTGGAAGTAAACCTCGGATCTCGATTTGAAACAATTGACGAAGGTATCCCGTGCAATTGTACGATTTCTTGAATATATAGCCGTGCTAGCCTTTCTAAAGTATAGTCAACTCGAATCGGAAGAAAATGTGTTGATTCTGTTAACCTGTCCATAATCACCCAAATAGCATCATGTCCTATTGAGGTCCTTGGCAATCCCGTGATAAAATCCATAGTGATCTGCTCCTATTTCCATTATGGTATTTCCAAGGGTTGCAGGGTTCCTGACAGTTTCTAGTGTTCCACCTTCACCTTCTGGCAGGTTAAACATTTTGAGACATAATCAGCTACCTCTTTCTTTATGCCCAGCTACCAGAACATTTGTTTCAAATCCTTGATACATCTTTGTTACTCCAGGATGCATAGAAAATATACTTTGATGAGCTTCTGCAAGAATCCTTTGCCGCAAATCTCCAAAGCTAGGCACACAAATTCTGTTCTTACATCTCCAGAGGCTGCTACGATCTAGTCTTACAGCTTCTAGTTCCTCTACTTTCATCCTTCTCAGCATCGTCATCATTTCTGAATCCTTTGCTTGTGCTTGCTGAATCCTAATCTTAAAATCTGGTGTTATATGCAATTGGGCCAAACGGACTCCACTTGACGTCTTAGTCATAGCCAACTTAAGGTCCTCAAATTTCGCGAGTAACTTTTCTTCCTTTATCATCATCCAAGAGATATTCAAATTCTTCCTGCTCAAAGCGTCTGCCACTACGTTCGCTTTTCCTGGGTGATAACTTAACTTAAAATCATAGTCCTTCAGGAACTCCATCCACCTTCGCTGTCCAGAATTTGCACTTTGATAGTTTATCATATAACTTCCGAGTCCTCAGTGTCTGCAATACAGTCCTTAGATGCTCTTCATGCACTCTTTCTGTCTTCGAATAGATGAGAATATCGTCTATGAAGACTACTATGAACTGATCAAGGTACGGACGAAAAATACGATTCATGTAATCCACGAAAATCGCAGGAGCATTAGTTAGTCCAAACGACATAACCGTATACTCATAGTGACCATATTGAGTTCTAAATGCAGTCTTCGGTATATCTGACTCTTTCACTCGAATCTAGTGATAGCCCGATCGCAAATCAATCTTCGAAAACACAGTTGCACCTTTTAACTGATCCATCAAATCATCTATTCGTGGAAGTGGGTACTTGTTCTTGATAGTGACTTTATTTAACTGTCGGTAATCTACACAAAGTCACATTCCACCATCCTTCTTCTTTAATAGCAACACCAGAGCTCCCCAAGCTGATGCGCTGGGACGAATAAATTTTTTTTTCTAAATAGCTCATCCAACTGCTTCTTCAACTCTGCAAGTTCCAGTGGTGACATCCAGTACGGTACTATGAAAATCGGTCCGGTTTCAGGTACAAGTTCAATGCTGAATTCTATCTCTCGCTGAGGAGGAAACTCAGGTACGTCGTCCGGGAAAATATTAGGAAATTCCTTCACCACTTGGATTCGTTCTAAGCTTAGTTCACTATCATTCGAGCTAGCCGCTAACAGAACGTACCCCTCACAATCACTCCCGTCTAATGCAACTCTTACGGAATTCCGATATAAAGTATGAGACAGAAATGGTTTAATATCTAAACTATCAGACGGAATAACAGCAGTTCTTTCATAGCAATCAAGGAAAACATGATACTTAGATAACCAATCTAACCCTAGAATAACTTCTAAACCACATAGAGGCAAATAGATTAGATCATGTATAAAAGTTCTGTTCCTAATAGTGAATGGTAATTGCAGGCACACTAAACTAGTCAAAGTATTTTGGGATGCAGGTGTATGGACAATCAGATTAAAGTTCAACTCAAAGAAATCTAGTCCCAACTCACGAGCAACAGTTAAAGAAACAAAGGAATGCGATGCACCCGAGTCATACAGTACAGTTAGAAATCGATCTTTGACAATACACTGACCTTGGATCAGGGCGTCTGATTGCATAGCATTATCAGCAGTCATGGCAAACACTCGACCTTGTTGCTGGGTTCGCACTAGATTCCGAAAAAACTTTCTTGGGTACATCCTAGCTGTGTGTCCAGATTCCTCACAAGTAAAATAAGCGTTCGTTCCTTACAGCATCCAAATATAACATAACCATAACCATGGAGATCATAACAGCTATGAGGATAGCTGTGCCTCGCATCGATTCGTCATTCGGAACTCAATTAAACTATGTCTATTTGCAGTCATTAAGGTCCTATCCGCACCAAACAATCCACATTAAGGTGATCAGTCTTAATATTTCAAGTAAGGCACAAACATTTCCAAAATGAGCACTCATAGACATTCATGCCAAATGTATCTTAAAGATACCCTAATGGCGTGAGACACACAAGCAAAGTATGCAATGAAGCATAGTCAGTCCACTCCCCAGGCTCTACTGGGAACGAACTGCTCTGATAACAAATTGTAACGTCCCAATTTTCAGTACGCCTAGGACATACCAGAAACTGAGTGCTACCAATTTGTCATCCTATATATTATCTATTATTTATTATATGAGCCTGATTCGTTGTTAAAAGCGTAGTTAGTTAGCGAGGTACTTTTTTTTTTTGAAAACATTTGGATTAATAGACGGAATCATTCATAATCAACTCATAGCTGATAACAGATAAAACAATTATAAGCAACCACACATAAATACATCACAAGTAGCTAGCAACATTCAGTTATCCAGCATTTATTAGAGTATAGACCTTTAGTTAGAACACCTCTAGGTATAGCTAGATAATAACTATATACATATACATACATACATACAACATCCCAGGTCCTGACCTGTTCAAGAGGTCCCTAAGCTGGCCCCTAGGCTAGCCTAGACTCTATACTCACCTAGTCCCTCTAAACTACTAAAGCGAGGGAAAGTAAGTTCTAAGTCTTCACAACTCAAGTCAGGTGGAACTTCATCAAAAGATAGAACATCATCTACTACTCCTCTACACGATCAGACTTTTCCACAGGACGTCTCTCTGGTACCTCATGAAGTATCCACAAAATAGGAATCTCGTACACAGGATTTAGGTTAAAGTGCACATACGAAGGGGTTCAGACGTTGGCTGGTCTCAATATATTTACATATAATCAGAGAACGATATTCACCCTAGACTCAGAAGGCTATCTAGAGCAGAATCCTCTTCTTGCGAACAGTCATCAGCGAACTATGGTAAGGTACTCTTACTTCCATCTGAAGGGGGAAGGGAGAGGGAAGGGGTAAGAACTGGGGAGTTCTTAGTAGGGTCGGGGTTATTAGTTACATTCATTAATTCTATGTTGTTTAGCAGACTATTAGCAGAATACAAGGAAGCAGTAATTAGAAAACACAGATAAATAGAGAAGATAGAGAAAACAGATAGCAGAACACAAACAGAAGAATACAAGAAAATATCACAAGCGCAGAGAATGGAATACAAACAAGGAAAGCATACATTCATACCAAAAACATAACAAAGGAAATGCGCAACCAAGTATGATGCATGTCTAGCCCTAGTGCAGGTAATGAGCTCATCTGTCGGTTACTAACCCGCTCCCGACGTTATCCAGCAACCTCTGTCTGGATAAGGCTTTCCTATTGGCTATACCCCTGTGTACAGGAAATAACCCCTCTGCCACCACAGGGTCCACTGCACGCAGGAAATAACACATCTGCCACTGCAGGGATGTATGCCGACACACCTTCTGTATACAGGAAATAACCCCTATGCCACTACAGAAATGGAACAGGTGGTCACGGTACTTCTGTAGCAGGAAATAACCCCTCTGCCTTACAGAAATAAAATATGGATCTGTACCGTAGGGAAGTGTTCTCAGTGATCACACTATTATCTATCTGACTGCCTCACTGCAGCAGATGATCATACAAGTATATCTGGAGTTGCCTTAACGCAACAAATGAATAAACACATCTCTTGGGTTGCCTCAAGCAACAAATAAATATCTCTTGGGTTGCCTCAAGCAACAAAATCATCACATAATCATTCTCATTATCACCATTCATTATCATTCTCATTATTCATCATCATTTTCACATTTTTATGCTGTACCTCTTTCTTTCTCTGTTCAATCATACTGTACAAACTTTACATCTTTCACTTTTACAACATCTTAATTCAAACCATTTCTCTTTATCACATTACTCTTTTCTCTTTGTCTTTTTACTTTGCTCTGATTACTCTTTTCTTTGTATCCCTTTATTCTGCTCTGGTTACTCTGTTCTCTGTGTTTCTTTACTCTGCTCTGATTTCTCTGTTTAACGTATGTATTTAAAGCTTATGTAAATTTCGGTATGAATAGTTAGTCTGTCCCAAGTATAGGTTCATTAAGTCTATACTGAAATAGTTTAACTTTTCATATAATACCTAACCCTATTCGCAATTCCAGGACTAACTTTGTTGCCCTAGTTCATTCACTAGTCTCTGTCTGTTTTTCTGTCATTAAAACTTTACAGACTTTTTCTTCGATTTTTATCTTTTCTTCAACTTTTTATATTTTATTTATCTTTGCCTCACTAATATGTTTTTACCACTCCCTAAGTGTTTTATGAAGGTAATTATGAGATTCTGCGCTTAAAGTTGTCTTTCTAAAACTTTTACAGAAAACTGCCTTTTCTGCATTATTTTATTATTTTTATTAAAATATTATTTTTAATTAAATATTATTATTTAATATTTTATTATTTTTTTATTATTTTATCATTAAATTTTCGAAAATTAACTTAACTTTACTTTTAACCTTTAAAATTCACTTTTTATCACCCGTAACTTTTAATATTTCTACTTTTACCACCCTAACTTTCAGAAATTATCAAATAACCCTCCAAACACCAAATTAATTACTTCCTTGCCCTTTTATGAATCAAAAAGGTGTTCTTCATTGTTCTTCATCACACTCAAAGTGTTCTTCATGTTCTTCGTAAATTCTTCAGATTCTTTCTCTGTTTTTACCCGTTTTTCAGTCTTTTCAGCAACCGATTTTTACTATAAGTCATAATAAATTAGCAGCCACTAAAACCCCATCTTTTCTACATGATTTCAACACAAATTGAACCTCAATTTAAGCTTAGAGTTTCGTTTTTCCAGCTACCCAAGAACATGAACTTTAAAGCTTGAATTTCATCAAATTTCATCAAAATTTCACCAAATTTTCACCAAGAATCAATCATATAAGCAACCAATTTTTAGCTC